>NC_053027.1:412894850-413018307 GCF_003073215.2 Triticum urartu | reverse complement strand
GCTTCTCCAGCCACGGCCAGCTCCAAATCGACCTTTTACAGTTTTACCCTTCCACCAATTTCCATAATACAACAAAATTGCGACGTAATGGTTCGCTGGTGTTCTCGCTCCTCCCTCACCCCGATAGAACATGCTCACTTCCCTCGCCTCGACGACTCCGCCGCCACCTGCTCGATCTCCGGCCGCCGCCACCCGTCCCCTCAGTAGTGAAACTCCCACCTCGGAACCCCGCGGCGAGGCGCTCGTCCTCCACCTCCCTGCAACCCATGGAATCAAAGGCGCCGCACCGAGATCCCTCGCGAGCTCTGCCGCCGTCACCAGTTGCCTCGGCGACGACGTCCGCCGCCACAAGCTAACTTGCCGCATTGGTGGGGTGATCCTTCCCTGGTCAACGTTAGGCACGCGCAGGCGCAGCTGCTAGCGAGCCCCCGGGCATGACTGTGCTTGCCGATGACGTACCCGGGGATCGTTTCGGTGCAGGCTCCACCTTGGCCTCTTCCCATTACCTCCGTCCTTTGCTTCGCCATAGAAGCCAGCGAGCTCCCCGGTCCGTCCTGCTGCTTCGCTTAGGCAGAACGCCGGTCTGTGAGCACTTGTATATGAACCGTGATATGCTAATTGATATGTATATGAGTGCTAATTGACGTCCAAGGTTTGGGTGCGTGCTTGTGCTTATGTAGCGTGCTCTGTGTGCTAGCTGTGTCATCGACTATGTGACTTGTAATATTTTTGTGATAAAGGTACAGAGAGATCGATCGACTATGTGAAACTGTGAATTCAGTTCAAATCTATGAAAAATTAGCCATTTTCGAAAAAATAACTTCTAATCCAGTCATTTATTGTTAAAACAGTATAATCAGCACAATACATGACATTTTGGTCATTTCAGCACATTTCAGAACAAGCCGCTGCTGCTACAGCACAACTACCAAACGACTACACTTCAGCTTCAACCTTTCAGCCACAGCTAGCAGCTACAGCTGCGCCTTCCAGCTGGAGCCGTTGCAGCTGCAGCCGAACAAGTTGCAGCCCAAACAAACACACCCTTATATCTGTCATTTGATACCAAACAAGAGGTGGGACAGTACTCCTAGGGCCTCTCATTCGTAGAAATTTCAAAACGCAAGAACAGGAAAAAAGGCAGGATTGGATTAACATTGTCCACTTGAATCTTATATACCAGAGAGTGTTTGATGCCATAGAAAAAATAAAGTAATTGTGAAAAGAGGTTTGAGTGGATGTTATCTTTCCTATGAAATAGGATCCAATCATATGAATCAAACAACCAATATAGGAAAAATTTCTAAGAACTTTAATTCTCCAAAAATCCTACAAAATTTCCATGAATCAAAGGAGCCCTTAGCATGCACTAAACTGTATGGTCCTTGATCCAACCTGTGCCCTAGCCATCACTAATGCTCTTTAGTCTGCACATACTTATTAATGACTTAACTATAAGGTTCTGATAATCTATATACATGGTACAGTATGCGGCATTATGCGATAGAAGTATAAACGGGATCAAAACCGACTATTATATGACACTAAACGACATAAGCCAAAAGAAAACCTTAAGGACATAGATGTGCAATGTTCAGGGCACATCTATATGTAGTTTAACAAAACTGTAATATAATATACAATATTCCAACCATACATCCCCCAGTCGGCAACGATAATTGAACAAGGCTTGACACTGTGTGTACCGTAGCTATTCTTTTTTTTTTTTTGCGGGTGACCCGTAGCTATTCTTAATACCTTTTATGATATGAATAAAACTAGAGGTGTCATGCTAGAGTACTCTTGGTCGGCTAGAAATCCGGAGGGAGAATCCACCTGCCAGTTGAAGCATGAGGAACTATAATAGATCCTGCTGATTTGATCTCTGGCATGACATCGCCAGTGCTTTCATCAAGAGTAGGAAATACATGATCATCATGGCCGTACAAATACGTCAACACCATGTCGTCGGGATAGACATAGTTCGCTTGCACCCCGCTACGCCCGGTCGCCGACACGTACACCGTTTTCGAGCACATTTCCCCAAAAAACAAGGCATGATCACCCAAGCTCATTATCTCCTCCCACTTGAGAGCATCCTTTCTGGCCGAGTCGTCAACAAGCTTAAACACCTTCCATAAAGGTCCATGGCGGATACCGTTTGACGACCAGGTCCTCTCCAACATCGCGAGCTTTGAGTGTCATCTCCAACATCGCCGTTGCTCCGAAATCCACCTTTGCGGTGTTTGAGTGTTATCTCCGGCTACATGGCTGGTGGAGTCGTCGGCTGGCTTGGTGCGCAGCCTCGGGGATGGTGTCTCCGCGTGTCGCAGTTGTATCGATTTGCGGCCAATTTTTTTATGAACTGGTCAATTCTCTTGTTCTTAATGAAAATGCAGAGATCTTGCCGGTTACTTGATTTTTTTATAATATGGATTGGTTTAGGCGACAAATAATATGGATCGGAGGGAGTACAATGTGTAGAATGTCACTGGCAAGATTCTCTCTTTGATGTCCGTGTGCAAAAACCAGAAGAGCAGTGAAATTCTTCTTAATCAAAACAAACAAACTTGTCATGATCCACTATGTATCGGTCTATTCCAGTTATTTTTTCTAAGGGAAACTCTAACCGATCCCCTATATATAGCGGAGGATCTGGCGGAGTAAATCTTAGTGGAGTATTTTTACTCCACTAAGTTTTGGCCGGATCTAGCCGATTCCCAATATATAATTGAGTAATTTTGATTTTTATTTCCATTTTATTTTCGAGAACCAAAACAAATTTCATTGCTTCTTATTTCATTCAACGACATATTGATACATTGAAGTACATAATTCACCAATTATTTGCTACGAGAACAAAACCAAAGAAAACGAGAACCACGGTTAGACACTTTAAAAGATATCCAAGTTCCATAGATATGCTCCCACTAGTTGGATCAATATTTTCTATACGTCTTAATTGTTGATTCTCTCTATCCATGACAAAGGCGCAGTCCCCGACAGCCGGATGTGTCAAATCTGGCGGTGGCGACGGCAACCGCAGATCTACCGGTTGTGTGCCGGTGATGGAGCGGGAGAGACATAAATCCAGATGGTCAAGGAGCGCGGCGGAGCCTACGAAAGGTTTGTGGTGGCCGATGGAGCGTGGGAAGGACAGTTTCATCGTAAATGCGGTGCGGGAGTGAGGTGGGTGAGGCAGTGGAGGGGAAATGATTTTTTTTCATTCGAGCGATAGCGGTGGATTAAAAATAGGGAGGTGAGACGCAGCTGAGGATATTTTATTCTCAACTAACAACTATTGGAGATTGGCTAGGTGTCAATTAGAATTTTTAATTTTATAACCGGTAAGAGGGGATTAGTTAAAGTTGCCCTAAGAGCATCTCCAACAGCTGCCCAACGTGCGGTGCACTAAAAACCAGTTTGCAGCGCGCCCATCGCCTGGTTTGGCGCGGCGGGTAGCGCTGGCTCCAGTAGCCGCGGTAAAATGCAGCGGCGCGTAGCTCCTGCAGCGCGCGAGCAGCCGACGCATGCCATATGTTGCATTTTGGACACGAAATGAATTTCAAGAATCACAAAACAAAGACATGGCATAATTTAAATCACACAAACAAGTTGATGACTAAAACTTCATACCCACAAGTTCAAATTTATGCCCACAACATCATCCAACCAAGTTTAAAATCCAAACGAAGTTCATGACACAAAAGTTCACACCAACGAAAGGCACATCAACAATCAAGCCTCGTCCTCGTCTTCGTCCACTAGTAGAAAAAAGGGCATTTTGTCCCGGTTCTAAAGAGCCTTTAGTCCCGGTTCTGGAACCGGGACTAAAGTGTCGTTACTAAAGGTCCCCCCCTTTTGTCCCTGTTCTTATACGAACCGGGACTAAAGGCCCTCCACGTGGCTGCTACTTGGAGGTCCACCTTTAGTCCCGGTTGGTAACACCAACCGGTACTAAATGATTTTTTTTGAAATATTTTCCCGATTTTCAAATTTCTGAATTATTTTAACCTCTAATCTCTAATTGCCCCTCATCACTGCTCAATTTAATCTCTAATCACCCCTCATCATTTCAAGTCATCTAACTTCCGGACGGTCACCCATCCTCCCACTCCCCCAGCCTGAGCACGCTTAACTTTCGGGTTCTATTCTCCCTCGTTTCCAAGTCTGTACTTGTTGTTTTCCTGACAATACTGATGTCAATCCTATTAACCCTCAGGAGTTTAGCTTGAGCATGAAGTCACACATTTCACTGTTTCAATTTGAAACTATTGTTCTAAAAAACAATAATTATTCAGTAACACTAATATTTCTTGAATAAGTAGTTGACCATTGTTTGACCAGATTTGACCAAAATTCAAAAAAACTGAAATAATTATTTAGTAACACTAATATTCTTGAATAATTATTTAGTAACACTAATATTCTTGAATAAGTAGTTTGACCATAGTTTGACCAGATTTAACGAAAATTTAAAAAAAGTAAAATTTGAGCATAACTTTTTTCCTTTTGGAATTTGAGGATTCAAAATTTGCAAACAGGCCATAGGTGGTCAAAATCGGATGCGGATTTTCATGCTGAACATTTTTATATATTATACGTTTTTTTCTGACATCATATGCAAAAGTTATAGCCGTTTTACATTTTCCCTATAAATTTTGCAAAACATGTCCAAATTTAAGTTTTTAAATTTTCCTAACTAGTAGATGTAGTAACATAACTACATCACGAAGGATTTTAACTTTTGAAGTTTTTATCAATTTCTTTCGCTTTTTACAAAACTGAAAAGTCGATACACGCGCGGGGGGTGGGGGGGTAGGATTTGAAAATTGCACCATCAGTACCGGTTCGTGGCACGAACCGGTACTAAAGGTCAAACCTTTAGTACCGGTTGGTGCCACAAACCGGTACTAATGCCTCAACCCTTTAGTACCGGTACGTGCCACGAACCGGTACTAATGGGCATCGTACCCTTTAGTCCTGGTTCGTGGCACCAGCCGGGACTGAATGTCCCATTTGAACCGGGAGTAATGCCTGTACGGTGCCCTAGCCGCTCGAACCGGGACTAATGCTCACATTAGTCCCGGTTCATAATGCAACCGGTATTAATGCTCTTTTCTGGCTGAACCAAAGCCCCCTTTTCTACTAGTGATCCTCATCTTCCTCCGATTCATCCAACTCCTCCGAAGACGATTCTTCCTCCTCTTCATTATCGCGCGCCGCATCATCACGTGGAGCTTGGAAGCTGTTGGCAAGATCTTCAACGGCATCTTGATGCAGAGGTGTGTGAGGCACACCGGAAGACATTCCGCCCATGGCGCCCGGAGGTGCACCCATGCCTCCCATGAGAGACGTGACTGTAGGAAGGGGCGAGAGGGGTACCGGCACGGGCGTTCATCAGGTCAATTCGCCGGCGCCGGCGCGGGGCGGGCGAAGGTGGCGCGGCGGAGAGAGTGCGGCGCGAGCGCTCGAGTGTGCGGCGCGCGGAAGCGGGCGCACCGAATACACTGTGCGCGATGGCGATTCGGACCGCGCGTCCAACTCTATATGCCGCGCGCGCTCTTATAGCGCGTCCATTGAAGTCCCTCTGCCGATTGCGCGCGAGCTAAAAATGGGCAAATTTGCTGCGCGGCGCTTATGTAGCGCAGCTGTTGGAGATGCTCTAACCAAACTTGTGTTTCGGCGCTTATGTAGCGCAGCTGTTGGAGATGCTCTAACCAAACTTCTGTTTGGCTCAACCTGGTGGAGGCAGGTGGTTGCCTCCATGAACCCTCGAGTGCACGGCAAAGAATCGTCAAACCCTTTCCTTGTCGATAACTGAACCCCACTTGCCATTAGGGGTGGAAATTGGTAGCGGATAATCCGAAATATCCGATATTCATATTCGAGAAAATGCCTATTCATATCTGAAACATCCGCATCCGAACCAAAATGGAAATGGAAACTATCCGTATCCGAATTTATTAAAGAAATAAAAAATAAAATATGGTAGGAGATTTTGAGACAAATATGGATATGGAAGTGGATATATCCGTATCCGAATAAGATTATGGGTGGTAATTTTTAAAATTCTAGACCCAATATTCCAATTATCCAACATAAAAGCCAAATAAGTAGTCAAATTTTACTCTTTATATGATTAAACTTATAAATTATTATGCATTACAATAGTATTTATTCATAAACCTATTTATCATTGACTTATTGTATGTCACAAGTTGATTATTTCAGGTCACATAGCTATCGACTAATTTACTTAAGCAATATGTTGATATTATTCGTATTCGTTTCGAATCAAGAAAATATCCGATACGTATCCATATTCGAATAATATCCGAGCCGCATCCGTATCCGATAACATCCATATTCGGATTCGTATTCGTTTTGAAAATATGAAAATGGAAGTGGCAAGAGCACTATCCAATTTGCATCCGATCCGTTTCCACCCCTACTTGCGATGCAGTCATCTGAACCTGCCAAGCTAGTGTCACTGAAACCCCACTTGGCCTAGTGAACATTTGGCGAGAGGAATCTGACCAGCTAGCTTGAATACGACCACACCACCGCTGGCTACTAGCTACAAGATGAAGCGATCATCATCAAGCTAAGTCTCTTCCACACGTAGGCCTATTCAAGTACTCTCTCCGTCCCATAATATAAGAATGTTTTTTACACCAGTAGTTCTCAATAATCGACTGGCTGCTCGTAGTTCAAGCTTTGATCTAGCTTAGAAAACACCATCCTGCTTAATCAGTGATTCCCACCTTCACCATGTCATAGATGCTCATGTATACGCCAAATCCCTACTAATACTTGTATCTTGTGCCTATATACACACAAACTTAATTAGGGTGCTAGCGGCAAGCTCAATGGATTGAATTATTTTCCTAAATTTCCTGTGTTTTCTCCATCGTCAAGAAAATTAATTTAAATCGTCTTGACTGAGCTTTCGTGATTTGGTTCGTAGCCGTACGTCCGACCCAGAGGAAGTACAAAGATCAGGCATGCCGTCACCCAATCCAGCACCTTCCTTGGTACTTACATAGGCCTCTTCCTCCAGTGATCTTCTTCATTGTTGATGCTTACACATCTGTTAGTGACGTTTCCTTACCATTAGAACTGTTCAATCGACCCTAATTAAATTCTACATTTAGTTATTATTGTCGTGTGATCCTGCCATTGGTGTAATATCCATTGAAATGATGCTAGCGGCAAGTGTCTGAGTCGCCAACAATCACGGATTTATCGGGCAGTATGGAGCATACACTTAAAAAGAGGGTAAACCCTTCGAACGCAAGTTTCTTTATAATGTGGTTTTGGACATTGACACGTCTTTAAACTGAGGTTACATGCACAAATCTACTATTACTGAAACAACATTTGATCTGTTTGTGCAGTTCAAAGTACATACCGCTACTAGCGAAAAGCCTATAGACACTAGTAGAAAAATGTCCATTTGTCCCGGTTCGGGAACCGGGACTAAAGGGTCGGTACTAAAGGCACTGCTGCTATATAGCAGCAGCTCGCTCCAGCAGAACACGTTGCTGAAATAAAAGTAGCAGTATCGCGCCTCCTCTAAGACACGCTACTAATATAATTGCCACAACCCCGCCGCGAAACTAGTTTTAGCCGCAGCGCGTCAATACGAAGAGCGCTACTGCTACAGATCATAGCAGTAGCGCATTCTCGTAATACACGCTACTGCTAAGTTTACTAAAAAAAATTATAAAGTTTTTTCTTTTCTGTTTTATTTATTTTATTTATTTATTTCTGAGTAGTTTTTTTATATAGTTTTTTTCTTTTCTGCTTTATTTATTTTCTTCTATTTATTTATGAGTAGTTTTTATATAGTTTTTTTTTCTTTTCTGCTTTATTTATTTTCTTCTATTTATTTATGAGTAGTTTTTTATATAGTTTCTTTCTTTTCTGCTTTATTTATTTTCTTCTATTTATTTCTGAGTAGTTTTTTTATATAGTTCTTTCTTTTCTGCTTTATTTATGGCAGAAAGGGTTGAAAGTTGACGACGTGGCTTTGAATGTTGTATAATGAACGCACAAAAAGTCTGGAGTTGTAATAAGTTATTAAAATTTTGAAAAGCCGATGTAACAGATGAGTTTTCGTCCGAAACCCTGATACTTCGAAAGAGAGTGTCCAGTTTGTACACGAAGTGCATCCAGTTTTTGCCGTAACCATCTCTACTTCTTTGCACATGCCATGTGGGTGAAATGATGATACCATGCCAAGTTTCAACCTATTCAGAATTCCTTTGTAGTGATTTTCAATTTCAGGGTCATTTAGCTCAAAACAAATCAGTAAATGCATCAAAAATAGGAAATTATGTCAGAAAGGGTTGAAAGTTGACGACGTGGCTTTGAATGGTGCATAATGGACGCAAAAAAAGTCTGGAGTTATAATAAGTTTAAAATAATAAAGTGCCTTTGTAACAGATGAGTTTTCGTCCTAAACCCTGATACTTCGAAAAAGAGTGTCCAGTTTGTACACGAAGTGTATCCAATTTTTGCCGTAACCATCTCTACTTTTTTGCATATGCCATGTGGGTGAAATGATGATACCATGCCAAGTTTTAACCTTTTCAGAGTTCATTTGTAGTGCTTTTCAATTTCAGGGTCATTTAGCTCAAAACAAATCAGTAAATGCATCAAAAATAGGAAATTATGTCAGAAATGGTTGAAAGTTGACGACGCGGCTTTGAATGGTGTATAATGAACACACAAAAAGTCTGGAGTTGTAATAAATTATTAAAATTTTGAAAAGCCGGTGTAACAAATGTGTTTTCGTCTGAAACCCTGATACTTCGAAAGAGAGTGTCCAGTTTGTACGCGAAGTGCATCCAGTTTTTGCCGTAACCATCTCTACTTCTTTGCACATGCCATGTGGGTGAAATGATGATACCATGCCAAGTTTCAACCTATTCAGAGTTCAATTGTAGTGATTTTTAATTTCAGGGTCATTTAGCTCAAAACAAATCAGTAAATGCATCAAAAATAGGAAATTATTTCAGAAATGGTTGAAAGTTGACGACGTGGATTTGAATGGTGCATAATGAATGCACAAAAAGTCTGGAGTTATAATAAGTTATTAAAATTTTGAATAGCCGGTGTAACAGATGACTTTTCGTCTGAAACACTGATACTTCAAAAGAAAGTGTTCAGTTTGTACACGAAGTGCATCCAGTTTTTGCCGTAACCATCTCTACTTCTTTGCACCGGTTCGTAAAAATGTAAAAATATACCCCTCTGTAAAGAAATATAAGAGCATTTAGATTACTAAAATAGTGATCTAAATGCTCTTATATTTCTTTATAGAGAAATACATTGATCATCAATGATCTTTTTGTGCACAATCTGAATTGACAATATGGGTCCTCACCGGTTTAGAAACAGGAGAAAACTCATATTGTGGCCACAAATTCTACACATAGAGTTCAATGAAGACCAAGTGGTTGTGATAGCTTGAGAAGTAACATATTTAAGGTGGTAAAAACCCTGTTAGCGGAGCGAGGTGAGACTAAAAAACCATTGCAACTAAAAACCTCTAGTACCGGTTTGTGGTATGAACCGGTACTAAAGGTGCTGGTAGGGCCCCAGCCTGACCACGGCGTGCCACAACCTCTTTACACTAGTGCAGAACCGGGCAATAGCACCGGTTCGTAAGGGGCTTTAGTGTCGGTTCGATAACCGGCACTAAATTGTAGGAACTAAAGCCCCCCCTTTAGTACCGGTTCAGCATGAACCGGTGCTAAAGGGCAAACACGTGGCACGAGCCAGCTCCGTGGGCGTGTAGGACATTAGTACCGGTTGGTAACACCAACCGGTACTAAATGTTTTGGTGTGTTTTGGTTTTATTTTTTATTTTTACTTTACTTTTGTGTTTTCAATTTAATTTAGTGATTGTTTTACATTATAATGAGTTGTTAAATCATTAGGTGATTAGTTTGACTGGATGCGTGTGGATCCTAGCTAAGTCATCAAGTATATGTCATATCCATATTATATATACTTGATCACCAACTTAAGTGATCGAGGTAATATGGATATGGCATATACTTGATCACTTAGCTAGAATCCATCCAGTTGAAACAAATATGCAATTTCTTTCATAAATGATATAATAACTCGTCATCATCATCATCATATTAATTAATATAAAAACTCTTGCATCATATATATCATCATCAACGGTTTTCATAGCAAAGATATCATCAAGTTCAACATGGTAATGATATTATAAGCATTCATAACAGCACAAAAGCAAATCACTCTTTCAGATTAAGTTCAGGACGAAGAACACAGACATGAGAGGACAAGTACTAAGAGCATAAACTAGCTAATTAATCACTCCTGCTGCTCTCTCTCAGGTAAAATAGCATAGGACATGTATAGATTTGCTGATTCATCATATTGGAGCATGCAGATGAACCTGTCTCCTAATCGTGGGTTGCGCTTCTGATTGCTGCCCCCTAGTACTTCTCTGTGATCGTTCACAATTTTGCTCCAGTCTTTTACTATTAAGCATTCCTCGCTATTAGAAATCCTGAATGCACTAAAGTGCATTGTAGGATATCTTGGCCGTAAGCTAACAATATTCATGGTACCTTTAGTCTCGATCCAATCAGGCACAACATTCATCGGGAGTTCCTGTTGAAGAACATTGTATAGTAACATACTTAGCAATGAAGTTTAGCTTAAAAAATAATGTATGCAAAAGATGCACTGAGGAGAAATAGTAGAAATCTTACCATCTTTCCTAAATATATGTGACCGTAGTTCAGTACGAACACTATTGGTCGCACGTTTTGAGTACTAACATTTCTAAGTGCAGGAAAGAAATTTGTCTTCACAGCATCAAGATCCTCAAGCCATGAAACATAATGACTTGTCTCCTCGCAGTTTAGTTCAACCCCGGGACAGTGGACGGTCCTGTCTACCAAGCGCCGGACATGTTTGCTTGATTGAAAGTAAGCTGTCAATATAAATTGAGATCTATTAATTATTCAACTGGTTCAAATAATCTCATATCAAAGACATAAATATGGTTGAGAAACTCAAATAATGGTAGAAATGGAGGCGTCTACACATCGACCCAGATGTCTCTATTACCTTCAATATCATCTTTCGGACGAATATCAAAGGTGATAACCATATCAGGCTCAAATGCATAAGCCTTGCATAGTACTTGCCAAGTTTTGCATTCAAAATAGGTATATGTGTCTGCATTGTATAATTTGACATTGAAGGTATAACCATGCTCGGTCTTCAAGTAAACTCTTTTTACCTCCATAGTTTCGTTAGGACTGAAACCTATCTTATCCAAGACAAAAATTCTTGCATGGCAGGGGATACGCTAGTAGAATAGTGAAAATTAAAATTAAAAGGTGAAGCAAATGAAGCATAAGTCATGCTTAATTATGAAAAAAGACTTGTCGTTGTGACTTACTGTATCCACTTCGAAGTTCTCATCCAGCTTGATGCTGAAGCGTCTATCATCAACTAGAAAATTTCTGCCGCACAGGCCGCGCTGGTCTTCGCAGTATTCGCACATAATGAAATCGTGTTCGTCGTCAGACGACATTCCTATGTTCATAGGTGAAACATTAAACACTTATTAGTTCTATTAATTCAACTAATTATGTTAATTCAACTAGTTCAACTTAGCACTTACGAAGAATATACCTAATTAATTGAACTAATTCAACTAACTAGTTTAACTAATTAATTCAACTAAACTAGTTCTATTAATTTTCTTACTAAAAATAAGGTAGCTAGTTCTATATAATAAAATGTTAATTAGATAATGAAATCTCATATAACTAAACTAAATAAACTTGTTCTATTAATTCAACTAAGCATTTACTAAAAATAAACTAGTTCTATTAATTTCTTACTAAAATAAAGTAGGTAGTTCTATATAGTAATATTTTCATTAGATCATCAAATCTCATATACCTACATTTTCTTACTAAAAATAAACTTGTTCTATTAATTTTGAAACTAAAAATAAACTAGTTATATTAATTCAACTAGTTCAAATCTCATATATACCTAATTAATATCTAGCTATACTAATTCAACTAGTTCAACTTGTTCTAATTCATGTAAAATATATTTAACATTAATATTTAACATATTTTCCATATAATTCATCTAACATTAACATTCTAACATTATTATCTACGTAATTTATCTAACATTAATCTAAACAACAGAAAATAGAAAATAAGTAAAAACAATGTGTGTGTATGTGTGTGTGTGGTGTGTGTGTGTGTGTGTCTATGTGTGTGTGTGTGTGTGTGTGTACGACCGGGGGGCGTCGGCGGGCGACGACGGGGGGACGGGCGCGGCGGGCGAGAGGCGGCGGCGACGTACAGGCGCGGCGGGGCCAACGGGCCGGGCGGTGACGGCGACGACGGGTGGTGGGGGCGACGGCGGTGACGGCGACGACGGGTGGCATGGGTGACGGCGGTGACGGCGACGACGGGCGGCGGGGGCGGCGAGGGCGGCGCGCGATGGGGCGACGGGCGCGGCGAGAAGTTTGGATCGAGAAGAACTACTGGTGGTCGATGAAACTGATTTTTTCGTAGGTTCCATATATAGGAGGGGTCTTTAGTGCTGGTTGGAGCCACCAACCGGTACTAAAGGTCAATTTTCGCCAGGCCAAGGGGCGGAAAACGGCCCCTTTAGTACCGGTTCGTGCCACGAACCGGTACTAAAGGGGGGGGGGTCTTTAGTACCGGTTCGAGCCACCAACCGGTACTAAAGGTTGTGCACTGCCACCGGCGGTGCACAATGTTTAGTCCCACCTCGCCGAGCGAAGGGCAGCCGCACTGGTTTATAAACCCAGTCGCGGCTGCTCCTTCGAGCTTCTCTATATAGCAGGCTTCTGGGCCTAATTAACTAGGGCGCGCTGCCCTGTGAGCCTGCTGGCCCTTCTAGGCCTGCATTTGCACACCCTAGGTCTGGCAGGCCCACTTGGCAGCGCGCCAACAATTTTTTTATATAGTTTTGTCTTTTCTGCGTTATTTATTTTCTTCTATTTATTTTTGAGTAGTTTTTTATATAGTTTTTTTTCTGCATTATTTCTTTTCTTCTATTTATTTTTGAGTAATTTTTTTGTAGTTTTTTTATTTTCTGCATTATTTCTTTTCTTCTATTTATTTTCTTCTGGAAATTGAATGCTGCATACTGAACACAAAAGAAGTCCGGAGTTCAAATAAGTTATTGAAAACATTGAAGTGGACGTGTAACACATGAGTTCTCGTCCGAAACCCTGATACTCCGAAAGAGTTTGTCCAGTTTGTACACGAAGTGCGTCCAGTTTTTACCGTGACCCTCTCTACTCTTTCGAGCATGCTATGTGGGTGATATGATGATACCATGCAAAGTTTCAATATTTTCAGGATTCATTTTGTAGTGATTTTCAATTTCACGGTCATTTAGCTCTCTAAACAATTAGGTAAATGACCGAAAAACAACAAATGATGTCAGAACATGTTGGAAACTGATGACCTCGCTTTGAATGCTGCATACTGAACACAAAAGAAGTCCGGAGTTCAAATAAGTTATTAAAAACATTGAAGTGGCCGTGTAACAGATGAGTTCTCGTCCGAAACCCTGATACTCCGAAAGAGTTTGTCCAGTTTGTACGGGAAGTGCGTACAGTTTTTGCCGTGACCCGCTCTACTCTTTCGCGCATGCTATGTGGGTGATATGATGATACCATGCCAAGTTTCAACATTTTCAGAATTCATTTTGTAGTGATTTTCAATTTCACGGTCATTTAGCTCTCTAAACAATTAGGTAAATGACCGAAAAACAACAAATAATGTCAGAACATGTTGGAAATTGATGACGTCGCTTTGAATGATGCATACTGAACATAAAAGAAGTCCGGAGTTCAAATAAGTTTTTAAAAACATTGAAGTGGCCGTGTAATAGATGAGTTCTCGTCCGAAACCCTGATACTCCGAAAGAGTTTGTCCAGTTTGTACACGAAGTGCGTCCAGTTTTTGCCGTGACCCTCTCTACTCTTTCGCGCATGCTATGTGGGTGATATGATGATACCATGCCAAGTTTCAACATTTTCAGGATTCATTTTGTAGTGATTTTCAATTTCACGGTCATTTAGCTCTCTAAACAATTAGGTAAATGACCGAAAAACAACAAATGATGTCAGAACATGTTGGAAATTGATGACGTCGCTTTGAATGATGCATACTGAACACAAAAGAAGTCCGGAGTTCAAATAAGTTTTTAAAAACATTGAAGTGGCCGTGTAATAGATGAGTTCTCGTCCGAAACCCTGATACTCCGAAAGAGTTTGTCCAGTTTGTACACGAAGTGCGTCCAGTTTTTGCCGTGACCCTCTCTACTCTTTCGCGCATGCTATGTGGGTGATATGATGATACCATGCCCAAGTTTCAACATTTTCAGGATTCATTTTGTAGTGATTTTCAATTTCACGGTCGTGTAGCTCTCTAAACAATTAGGTAAATGACCGAAAAACAACAAATAAGTGTCAGAACATGTTGGAAATGATGACGTCGCTTTGAATGATGCATACTGAACACAAAAGAAGTCCCGAGTTCAAATAAGTTTTTAAAAACATTGAAGTGGCCGTGTAACAGATGAGTTCTCGTCTGAAACCCTCATACTCCAAGAGTTTGTCCAGTTTGTACACGAAGTGCGTCCAGTTTTTGCTAGTGACCCTCTCTACTCTTTCGAGCATGCTATGTGGGTGATATGATGATACCATGCCAAGTTTCAACATTTTCAGGATTCATTTTGTAGTGATTTTCAATTTCACGGTCATTTAGCTCTCTAAACAATTAGGTAAATGACCGAAAAACAACAAATGATGTCAGAACATGTTGGAAATTGATGACGTCGCTTTGAATGCTGCATACTGAACACAAAAGAAGTACGGAGTTCAAATAAGTTATTAAAAACATTGAAGTGGCCGTGTAACAGATTAGTTCTCGTCCGAAACCCTGATACTCCGAAAGAGTTTGTCCAGTTTGTACACGAAGTGCGTCCAGTTTTTGCCGTGACCCTCTCTACTCTTTCGCGCATGCTATGTGGGTGATATGATGATACCATGCCAAGTTTCAACATTTTCAGGATTCATTTTATGTGATTTTCAATTTCACGGTCATTTAGCTCTCTAAACAATTAGGTAAATGACGAAAAACAACAAATAATGTCAGAACATGTTGGAAATTGATGACGTCGCTTTGATGATGCATACTGAAACACAAAAGAAGTCCGAGTTCATAAGTTTTTGAAAACATTGAAGTGGCCGTGTAACAGATGAGTTCTCGTCCGAAACCCTGATACTCTGAAAGAGTTTGTCCAGTTTGTACACGAGTGCGCTTCCAGTTTTTGCCGTGACCCTCTCTACTCTTTCGAGCATGCTATGTGGGTGATATGATGATACCATGCCAAGTTTCAACATTTTCAGGATTCATTTTGTAGGATTTTTCAATTTCACGGTCATTTAGCTCTCTAAACAATTAGGTAAATGACCGAAAAACAAACAAATGATGTCAGAACATGTTGGAAATTGATGACGTTCGCTTTGAATGCTGCATATGAACACAAAAGAAGTCCGGAGTTCAAATAAGTTATTTAAAAACATTGAAGTGGCCGTGTAACAGATGAGTTCTCGTCCGAAACCCTGATACTCCGAAAGAGTTTGTCCATTTGTTACCGAAGTGCATCCAGTTTTTGCCGTGACCCTCTCTACTCTTTCGCGCATGCTATGTGGGTGATATGATGATACCATGCCAAGTTTCAACATTTTCAGGATTCTTTTTGTAGTGATTTTCAATTTCACGGTCATTTAGCTCTCTAAACAATTAGGTAAATGACCAAAAAACAACAAATGATGTCAGAACATGTTGGAAATTGATGACGTCGCTTTGAATGCTGCATACTAAACACAAAAGAAGTCCGGAGTTCAAATAAATTTGAAAAACATTGAAGTGGCCATGTAACAGATGGGTTCTTGTCCGAAACCTTGATACTCTGAAAGAGTTTGTCCAGTTTGTACACGAAGTGCGTCCAGTTTTTGCCGTGATCCTCTCTACTCTTTCGCGCATGCTATGCGGGTGATATGATGATACCATGCCAAGTTTCAACATTTTTAGGATGCATTTTGTAGTGATTTTCAATCTCACGGTCATTTAGCTCTCTAAACAATTAGGTAAATGACTGAAAAACAATAAATGATGTGAGAACATGTTGGAAATTGATGACGTCGCTTTGAATGCTGCGTATTAAACACAAAAGAAGTCCGGAGTTCAAATAAGTTTAAAAAACATTGAAGTGGCCATGTAACAGATGAGTTCTCGTCCGAAACCCTGATACTCGAAAGAGTTTGTCCAGTTTGTACACGAAGTCGCTCCAGTTTTTGCCGTGGACCCTCTCTTACTCTTTCGCGCATGCTATGCGGGTGATATGATGATACCATGCCAAGTTTCAACATTTCAGGATTTCATTTTAGTGATTTCAATTTCCACGGTCATTTAGCTCTCTAAACAATTTAGGTAAATGACCGAAAAAACAACAAATGATGTCAGACATGTTTGAAATTGATGACGTCGCTTGAATGCTGCATACTGAACACAAAAGAAGTCTCGAGTTCAAATAAGTTTTAAAAAACATTGAAGTGCCGTCTGTAACAGATGAGTTCTCGTCCGACCCTGATACTCTAAAAGAGTTTGTCCAGTTGTACACGAAGTGCGTCCAGTTTTTGCCGTGACCCTCTCTACTCTTTCGCGCATGCTATGCGGGTGATATGATGATACCATGCCAAGTTTCAACATTTTCAGGATTCATTTTGTAGTGATTTTCAATTTCACGGTCATTTAGCTCTCTAAACAATTAGGTAAATGACCGAAAAACAACAAATGATGTCAGAACATGTTGGAAATTGATGACGTCGCTTTGAATGCTGCATACTGAACACAAAAGAAGTCCGGAGTTCAAATAAGTTATAAAACATTGAAGTGGCCGTGTAACAGATGAGTTCTTGTCCGAAACCCTGATACTCCGAAAGAGTTTGTCCAGTTTGTACACGAAGTGCGTCCAGTTTTTGCCGTGACCCTCTCTACTCTTTCGCGCATGCTATGCGGGTGATATGATGATACCATGCCAAGTTTCAACATTTTCAGGATTCATTTTGTAGTGATTTTCAATTTCACGGTCATTTAGCTCTCTAAACAATTAGGTAAATGACCGAAAAACAACAAATAATGTCAGAACATGTTGGAAATTGATGACGTCGCTTTGAATGATGCATACTGAACACAAAAGAAGTCCGGAGTTCAAATAAGTTTTTAAAAACATTGAAGTGGCCGTGTAATAGATGAGTTCTCGTCCGAAACCCTGATACTCTGAAAGAGTTTGTCCAGTTTGTACACGAAGTGCGTCCAGTTTTTGCCGTGACCCTCTCTACTCTTTCGCGCATGCTATGTGGGTGATATGATGATACCATGCCAAGTTTCAACATTTTCAGGATTCATTTTGTAGTGATTTTCAATTTCACAGTCATTTAGCTCTCTAAACAATTAGGTAAATGACCAAAAAACAACAAATGATGTGAGAACATGTTGGAAATTGATGACGTCGCTTTGAATGATGCATACTGAACACAAAAGAAGTCTGGAGTTCAAATAAGGTATTAAAAACATTGAAGTGGCCGTGTAACAGATGAGTTCTCGTCCGAAACCCTGATACTCCGAAATAGTTTGTCCAGTTTGTAAACGAAGTGCGTCCAGTTTTTGCCGTGACCCTCTCTACTCTTTCGCGCATGCCATGTGGGTGATATGATGATACCATGCCAAGTTTCAACATTTTCAGGATTCATTTTGTAGTGATTTTCAATTTCATGGTCATTTAGCTCTCTAAACAATTAGGCAAATGACCGAAAAACAACAAATGATGTCAGAACATGTTGGAAATTGATGACGTCGCTTTGAATGATGCATAGTGTACACAAAAGAAGTCCGGAGTTCAAATAAGTTTTTAAAAACATCGAAGTGGCCGTGTAACACATGAGTTCTCGTCCGAAACCCTGATACTCTGAAAGAGTTTGTCCAGTTTGTACACGAAGTGCGTCCAGTTTTTGCCGTGACCCTCTCTACTCTTTCGCGCATGCTATGCGGGTGATATGATGATACCATGCCAAGTTTCAACATTTTCAGGATTCATTTTGTAGTGATTTTCAATTTCACGGTCATTTAGCTCTCTAAACAATTAGGTAAATGACCGAAAAACAACAAATGATGTCAGAACATGTTGGAAATTGATGACGTCGCTTTGAATGCTTCATATTGAACACAAAAGAAGTCCGGAGTTCAAATAAGTTATTAAAAACATTGAAGTGGCCGTGTAACAGATGAGTTCTCGTCCGAAACCCTGATACTCCGAAAGAGTTTGTCCAGTTTGTACATGAAGTGCGTCTAGTTTTTGCCGTGAACCTCTCTACTCTTTCGAGCATGCTATGCGGGTGATATGATGATACCATGCCAAGTTTCAACACAAAAGAAGTCCGGAGTTCGAATAAGTTATTAAAAATAAAAAAGAGGTGCAATGCTGGTTAATTTGCTTCAAGCCATTCGGAATAGTGTAGATTGCACTGCACATAGCTCAGTGCAATCTATGCTATTCCGCAAGGCTTGAAGCTAATCAACATGCAGGTGAGCATTGCAACTCTTCGTCATTGTCTGTGGACTCACGGCTTATAAACCGCTCATACTGCCTCTCTCTTGGCGAGGTGGGACTAAAAATCAGCTTACAAAGAAACTCTAGTACCGGTTCATGGCATGAACCGGTACTAAAGGTCTTCGTGGGGGCCCCAGCCTGACCATAGCCTGACACAGCCTCATTAGTACTGGTTCGTGGCATGAACCGGTACTAAAGGTTGCACACAAACCGGTACTAACGATGCCCGCCCACCTAGCCGTTGGAACCGGCACTAATGGTCACATTAGTGCCGGCTCAAATTCAAACCGGCACTAATGTGCTTCACATTTGACCCTTTTTCTACTAGTGTTAGTACCGGTTCGTGGCACGAACCGGTACTAAAGGTTCGCCACGAACCGGTACTAATTAGCTCTGCCCGCCTAGCCATTCGAACCTGCACTAATGGACACATTAGTGCCGGTTTTGTTACAAACCGGTACTAATGTGCTTCACATTACGCCGTTTTTCTACTAGTGTGAGGACCCACTCGATGAAGATGATGAGGACCCACTTCATGAAGTCATCTAGCTCAAAGAATGAGGCTGAGCGAGGAGGAGGTGTTCAACCTATGGGACATAATTCCGCCACGTGATGACTTTGTCGAGGTGCCATCCGTGACCCGCCTAACAAGTACCATGGTCGATCGGCATGATATGGTATGTTATACTTACAAATGCAAATTATCCGATGATATGCTTAGTGTAGAGTCCAATAATATGCTGTGTGGAATCTAGTCAATGATATGCTTTAGTGTAGAGTCTGATCACATGCTTATTAGTGTAGAATCCAAGGAACTATTAATAGTGTAGATAATCCATATATATTTATTAGTAGAATTCATGCTTAGTACAAATGTGTAGTACTGTGTCTTTTGATAGTGTAGAAATCTATATTTAATAGAAATATATTTGCAAGAATATGTGCGCGGCTATTTATTAATTGATATGTTTTTCTTATTCAGAAATTGCCAAAGAGCCTATCTATGAGTTGTGGTATCGAGCCTGATGAAGAAGGCTCAGCTGGACTACGCCTTACCGCAAGGGGCTCCGTCACCACCTGTACTTATCGCATGGACACAGACGGTCGCACACACTTAAACTCGGTTGGGTGGAACAGATTCCTCGTTGGCAAGAATCTTCGTGTTGGACAGGCCATCCTAATTAGTATCAGGAACACCCACCGCCCATGCTAGAGGATGATGATCGTCGTCGATATCATCTAGAACTACATATGTGTGTGTGGCTATATCATCTAGAACTACATATGATGATCGTCGTTGATATCATGTAGAACTACATATGATGATCGTCGTCGATATCATCTAAAACTACATATGATGATCGTCGTCGATATCACCTAATACTGCTTGAGGATGCATGTTGACTATATATGAAATTGTTATCTAGTAAAATCATGACGAGTAATTTGGAACGGAGGGAGTACTATCTAGTACCTATAATGCTTTATGAAATTGATATCTAGTAGTACCTAGTATATCTGGAAATTGCAGTTTATTGAAACTGAAACGAGGTAGGAAGTGAAGGGGGGCGGGGGGGATAATGAAAGATATAGCAGTAGCGCCGGGCTAGGAAACTGCTACATCTAATTAATAGTAGCGCATTCCGAAAAAACGCTGCTACTACTAATAGTTAGCTGTAGCGTTGTAGTAGTAGCGCGGTTGCCCGCGCTGCTTATAGCCTCAAAAGCCGTGCTACTACTAGGGTTTTCCCTAGTAGTGTACCATCACCTTTAATATCTACAGACACACCGATTCATGGATATGTGCTTAATTTGCAGGGTGGGTCGGTGTGCGTCAGTTTGGTTGCCTTCCTGCGATTTGGTGGCTGGTTAGTCCAGAGAAATAGATAGAACCAGGGCATTTGAGCGCCAGGCGTACGTCGCGAGAAAATTTCTCTTTCTCGTGCACTTCTTCTTCTACCTTCGCCTAGGGTTAGACCCAACAAAAATGACTCTGTGAAGAGGGCACTGATCATACGTACATTTCGACTTAAAAAAGAATCAAATGAAACTAGGTAGATAAGGCCACTGATTATTCATCTCGTGGCTGGTTGTCATGATTCTCACCGGGGGCCTGTGCCAAAACTGAAAAAGCAGTGAAACTCTTCTGATTCAGACAAAAAAAACTGTCATGATCTAACTGTTAGAATTAGAGATAAATACCAATTGTAATCTCAACAATCTCTCTTTTGTATCTCTCCCGTATCTATCTCTTCTCCTAGCGACAACGTGTAACGACCTGAAACCTAGCGATCGGGCTTCTATCCTTGTACGCCACGGCAAGGCTGTTTCTGCCTCATATCAATAAATACCGACGCGGCTCCTCGTTGAGGAGTAGGAACGCTTAAACCTTACATGGTATACATAGCCAATTCTCTTCCCAATCTAGCTACGAGAACCTATCTCCATCGCCATGTCGTCTTCCTCAGCACCTGTCGTCCTTAACCTCGGATCTCCACCAACCGAGAAGCTCACCAAGGGGAATTACCTCTTGTGGAAGGCCCGGGTTATGCCCGGCCTGCGAGGAGCGCAGGTCACGGGGCTCCTGGATGGAACCGACGCCACGCCCGCTCGCATGGTGGAGCAGCAGCAGTCGGACAAAACTACCGTCATGGTGCCAAACCCACTATAAGCACCATGGTTATCAAAGGATCAACAAGTTCTTGGCTTTTTGCTGAACTCCCTCTCCAAAGAAGTCCTCGCCCAATTTGTTGGTAAGGAACATACTTTTGATTTATGGACTGGCATCACTACCCTCTTTGCATCGCAATCTCAATCCAGAATTACAAACCTGAGAATCGCCATAACCACAGCAAAGAAGGGGAACACGTCCAGTACCTCCTACATCTCCAAGATGAAAAGCCTTGGGGATGAGCCTGCAGCTGCAGGACGACCTGTCACAGATCCTGAGATGGTGGATTATGTGCTTGCTGGATTGGATCGGGACTACGATCCAGTTGTGGCAGCCATCGGAGCTGTCAAATCTGTCATCACCGTCGACGAGCTGTTTGCTCAGATCGCCGCCTTCGACCAGCGCCTAGAGATGCTCGGTGATGGTGGTGAAGGCGGCTTCCACACGTCCGCTAATCTGGCCTACCGCGGTCGTGGCCAGTACAAGCCTCGGGGGCGTGCACGCGGCAGCAGAGGTCGTGACCGAGGGAGGCGATCTCCTTCTGCTACAAGCGGCAGCAACAGAGGAGCTCGAGGCGGTCGTCCACAACCACAGCAGCAGCAACGCCAACCTTACAGGGATTATCCCAAGTGCCAAATCTGCCTCAAGCATCACCGCGGGGGCGCCCGTGAGTGTTGGGATCGTTATGAAGATGACGAGTACGAGGAGAAGGAGGCCAACGTTGCCACTGATTCCTACGGCATCGACACCAACTGGTACGCGGATACCGGAGCTACAAATCACATCACGGGGGAGCTTGACAAGCTGACGATCAGAGACAAGTACCGTGGGGGCGATCAAATTCACACTGCGAGTGGTTCTGGTATGGAAATTACTCATGTTGGTAGTTCAATTGTCAATACCCCCATGAAAAACTTGCATCTAAAAAAGTCTTATATGTGCCTGAAACATCAAAGAATCTTCTTTCTGTTCATCATTTTACCCTTGACAATCGTGTTCTCATTGAATTCTATCCTTATTTCTTTTTGGTCAAGGACTTGGACACGAGGAAGGTACTTCTTAGGGGCAAGTGCGTGGGTGGTCTTTATCCACTGATATCTTCTTCATCATCATCGAATAAACAAGATTTTGTTGCTGTCAAGCCTTCTTCAGCAAAGTGGCATAGCAGATTAGGTCATCCTTCGTCAGTTATTGTTAAGTTTATTCTTAGTAAAAATAAACTTCCCCATAGTCATGAGTCTAGCATTGATTCTGTGTGTGATCCATGTCAGCAGGCTAAGAGTCATCAACTACCATACCCTATATCTATCAGCATATCCACTGCACCCCTACAGCTTGTTTTTTCAGATGTTTGGGGGCCAGCTCCTATTTCTATTGGTAGACATTCATATTATGTAAGCTTCATTGATGATTATAGCAAATTTACTTGGATCTATCTTCTCAAGAAACGATCTGAAGTGTTTCAAGTTTTCAAGAATTTTCAAAACCTTGTTGAACGAAAACTCAACACTAAAATCATTGCCATGCAAACCGACTGGGGAGGTGAATACAAAAAATTGAACCTCTTTTTTCAACAACTTGGCATTTCACATCATGTTTCATGCCCCCATGCACACCAACAGAATGGTTCTGCCGAAAGAAAACATCGCCATGTTGTTGAGGTAGGGTTAGCTCTACTAGCAAATGCATCCATGCCACTCAAATTCTGGGATGAAGCATTCTTGACTGCCACATATCTTATAAACTTGCTTCCTAGTAAAGTCATTGATTTTGAGACTCCCATCACACGCCTCTTGGGCACTACTCCTGATTATAAATCCCTTCGTGTATTTGGTTGTGCTTGCTGGCCAAACCTCCGTCCATACAATACACGCAAACTTGCTTTCCGTTCAAAGAAGTGTGTGTTTCTTGGTTATAGTCCCATTCATAAAGGAGTCAAATGTCTAGATGTTGCCACAGGAAGGGTTTATATATCATGAGATGTTGTATTTGATGAATCAGTATTTCCTTTTGAATACCTTCATCCAAATGCCGGAGCCCTCCTTAGGAAAGAAATTCTACCCCTTCCGTCAAATCTCCAAAATTTTGATCATGGGGGCGATGATTGTGCTAACCCAACTGATAATCCTACTAGCACTTGTACTGTGTCTACTGATGTGCAGGGTCATGCAGCAAATGCAGGCAAAGACGATACACAAAATGATGCAAAAAATGATAAATTTTTGAAGAAAATGATCCAATATTTCATGTGCCAGAACTGGACGAAGCTGGCGCGGAACACGAGGGAGATCTGCTGTCTCCTGGAACTCCTATGCGCCAGTTCTCCTTGGATGACACGCGGAGATACGCTCGGGATTTTGCGCCAGGCAGGGTTGATTCGCATCAATCAGTGGGCGCCAAGTCAGGTGCCATCCCGCGTCCCACGCGCGGGGCCTCGACAGTGACAGCGGCAGAAACCGCGTCGGCAGGCGCATCTGGCGTGGGATCGCAACCGCCCGCGCATGTGCAGGGCAGCTGCCCGGGATCTTCTATGGGCACCAGGCTGGATGCAGTGACTCTTTCAGTCACACCGCAGGCTACAGGATCTTCTGTGCAAAGCGGGTCCAGTTTTTCACCAGGATCTTCTGCGACTGAAGCCTCTACACCATCTTCTGTACAACAGATTGCACGCCGTGTTTCAACGCAGCCAGCTCCACGTGTTATGACTCGGCTACAAAAAGGTATACGAAATCCAAAGATTAGAACTGATGGGACTATACAATATGGCATGTTGTGTGTTACAGGAGAACCCACAAAATTAGAGGATGTATTTGAAGATCCAAAGTGGAAAAATGCAATGGATGAAGAATACATGGCACTTATGAGAAACAAGACATGGCATCTTGTACCTGAGCCAAGAGGTAAAAACATTATTGATTGTAAGTGGGTTTACAGAATAAAGAAGAAGGCAGATGGCTCAATTGACAGGTATAAAGCACGGTTAGTTGCAAAGGGATTTAAGCAACGTTATGGCTTAGACTATGAAGATACATTTAGTCCCGTTGTTAAAGCTGCAACTATTAGGCTCATGCTAGCTATTGTTGTTTCCAGGGGATGGAGCTTGAGACAGCTAGATGTTCAGAACGCATTTTTACATGGTGTTCTGGAAGAGGAGGTTTACATGAGACAACCACCTGGGTATGCAGAAAAGCAGGCACCTCACCACGTTTGCAAACTTGACAAGGCACTTTATGGTTTGAAACAAGCACCGAGAGCATGGTACTCAAGGTTAAGCTCTCAGTTAAGGCGTTTGGGTTTTGCTGCGTCTAAAGCTGATACTTCACTTTTCATTTATAACAAGGCAAACACAGTTATATTTGTATTGATATATGTTGATGACATTATAGTTGCAAGTTCTTCACAAAGTGCCACTAATGCTCTCTTGCATGACCTGAGTTCAGAGTTTGCTTTAAAGGACCTTGGTGATCTTCACTTCTTTCTAGGCATTGAAGTCAAGAAGATTCAAGATGGCATAGTACTTAATCAAGAGAAATATGCCACTGAACTTCTAGTTCGCATGGGGATGAAGGATTGCAAGCCTTCACCTACACCGTTATCTTCTTCAGAAAAACTTTCAGCCTTTGAAGGAGAGCCACTTAAAGATGAAGAAATCACAAGGTACAGAAGTGCAGTAGGTGCTCTACAGTATTTAACATTGACAAGGCCAGATATATCATTTGCCATTAACAAGGTTTGTCAGTATCTACATGCACCTACTACCGTACATTGGACAGCTGTTAAAAGAATTGTACGGTATATAAAACATATTGTGAGCTTAGGCCTTCAGTTCAGACGTTCTAATTCCACCCTCGTTAGTGCTTTCTCTGATGCTGACTGGGCAGGATGCAGTGATGACAGAAAGTCAACTGGAGGATTTGCAGTATTCTTTGGCTCTAACCTTATTTCCTGGAGTGCCATAAAACAAGCTACAGTGTCAAGGTCAAGTACTGAAGCTGAATACAAGTCACTAGCCAATGCAACTGCTGAGATCATTTGGTTGGAATCATTGCTTAGTGAGTTGGGAATTAAACATCATCGTGTGTCATGTTTGTGGTGTGATAACTTGGGAGCCACCTATCTCTCTGCGAATCCAGTGTTCCATGGCAGAACTAAACATATTGAGATTGATTTTCATTTTGTGCGAGAAAGGGTTGCAGAGAAGAAGTTGGACATACGGTTTATTCCCTCCAAAGATTAGGTTGCAGATGGTTTTACTAAAGCTCTACCAAGCAAACCTTTTGAAGAGTTCAAGAGAAATCTTAATGTAGGATAGTTGAGATTAAGGGAGTGTGTTAGAATTAGAGATAAATACCAATTGTAATCTCTTTTGTATCTCTCCCGTATCTATCTCTTCTCCTAGCGACAACGTGTAACGACCTGAATCCTAGCGATCGGGCTTGTATCCTTGTACGCCACGGCAAGGATGTTTCTGCTTCATATCAATAAATACCGACGCGGCTCCTCGTTGAGGAGTAGGAACGCTTAAACCTTACACTAACATGCATCGATCTCTTCTAGTCATTTTTTTGGAAGAATTTTGTGGCTCAGCCCGTTGGTTGCCTCCTCGAACCCTCGAGTTCACGGCGAAGAATCGTCAAATCAAATCCTTTCCTTTTGGATCACTGAACCCCACTTGGCCCTGTGGAAATTATAGTGGAGGAACCTGCCGAGCTACTGTCAGTGTCGCTGAACCCTACTTGGTCTAGTGAACACTTGGCAAGAAGAATCTGCCCAACTAGCTTGAATATGACAAGACCACCGCTGGCTGGCCACAAGACGAAGCCATCATCATCAAGCTAGGCATCTTCCACACGAGGTCTACTATAGTTGTTGTTGCTCTATTAATGTACAATAATCGACTAGCTGCTCGTAGTTCAAGCTTTGATCTAGCCTAGGAAACGTCATCCTACTTAATTACTGCTTGCCTGCTTCACCATGTCATTCATGCGGTAGCTATCTTCTTATCAACAACGAGCGAAGGAGAGGTCACTGAGTGAGCAGCACCTTATCTTCAAGAAATAAGCATGCATCCTTTCAAGGTTTGGCTGCCGACTGTACTAAGCCACCGATTTCTTCCTCCAGCTCAGGAAGAAAGAGACATTTTTGTTCCTTCTAGCTGCCACTACCTTAACATGGACTGGTCTCCAATGGTACCTGTCTTGTATAGCTAGCCTAATTTGACTGGAATATGAGCACCAACACTATAAAACGAGGACTCATCACTGCCTCTTCCAAAGTGTGTGCACATTGCATACTCTCTTTCACGGTATACCCTCCATACACCCACCACACACACCAATTACCGAGGCACACGCGGGCGTGGCCATACGATCGTCAGAGAAGATGGAGATGGCTATCGGCACAGCAAGCTGGCTCGTCGGCAAGGTGCTGAATAAGCTGTCCGATGACTTGGTGGCTGCATATGTGGCCAGCTCCGATCTCGGCATCAACTCCGAGCAGATTAGATACAAGCTCCAGTACATGCAAGGGCTGCTGCACGCGGCCCAGGAGAAGGACGTGAGCAGCAACCCTGGCCTGCAGAGCTTGCTGGAGGGCCTGAGCAAGAAGGCTGATGAGGCTGAGGATGCCTTGGATGAGCTCCACTACTTCATGATCCAGGACAAGTTGGACGACACCAACAAGGCAGCCGCGGAGCTTGGTGATAGCCTCCGTGCTCATGCTCGCCATAGTCGCCATGCTGCTCGTCGCACCATCGGTAACTGGCTTGCACCCTTTTCTTCCTTGTCTTCACAACATGATGATGGTGGCTATGTTACGAAGTTGAAATTCGATAGAGTTGCCATGTCCAACAAAATCAAGTCAGTGATAGAGAGCATCCACAACCTATGTGATCCTGTCTCTGACTTGCTGAATAAAATCCCAAATAATAACAGAGCTATCACGCGGCCTCAAACGGGTTCAACAATTACAGAGGATAAACTATATGGGAGGGGTGCCATTTTTGACCAAACTGTAAATGCACTCACCAGTGACACACATCTTGGTGAAATCCTTTCTGTTCTACCTTTTGTTGGCCCTGGAGGTATGGGAAAGACAACATTCACCCAACACTTGTATAATGATAAAAGGGTTGAGCAACACTTCACTGTCAAGGTCTGGATATGTGTGTCAACCGAGTTTCGTGTGCTAGACCTCACTCGGCAAATCCTTCGATGCATACCTGCAATTGAAAAAGAAGAACACAACTGTACAGTTGAAACAACCAGTTTAGACCAGCTTCAAAAATCCATTGCAGAGAGACTGAAGTGCAAAAGGTTTTTAATTGTCCTGGATGACATTTGGAAATTCAGTAGTGAAGCTGATTGGAAATACCTATTAGCTCCCTTCACAAAAGGGGAAACCAAGGGCAGTGTGGTTCTCGCCACAACTCGGTTTCCATCTACAGCACATTCGGTGAAAACAACTGATCCAGTAGAATTGCATGGCTTGGAGCCTGATGACTTCTTCGAGTTCTTTGAGGCATGTATATTTGGTCATAGCAAACCCAGGCATTACAAAGAAGACTTAATTAATCTCGCAAGAGATATTGCAAAGAAACTAAAGGGTTCACCCCTAGCAGCCAATACAGTTGGTCGTTTATTGAAGAAAAACATTTCTAGGGAATATTGGGTTGGAGTTCTTGAAAATAATGAGTGGAAAAATTCAAAGAATGATGGTGATATTATGCCATCTTTGAAAATTAGCTATGATTACCTTCCTTTCATTCAAAAAAAAATGTTTTTCATATTGTGCACTCTTCCCGGAAGACTATAAGTTTAGATATTTAGAAATTACTAGATTTTGGAGCGCGATAGGTATCCTGTCAAAAGATAAAAATTACTTAGATGAACTTGTAGACAATGGTTTTCTCATGAAGAAATCTGATTGGCCAGGTGATCAATACTATGTGATGCATGATTTATTGCATGAACTATCCAGGAATGTTTCATCACGAGAATGTGTCAATATAAGTAGTTCAAGTTTTAGTGTTGAAGACATTCCACAATCGATTCAACACTTATCAATCACCATAGAGAATATATATGATGAAACTTTTGTGAAAAAATGGAAATATTGAAGGGCACGATAGACGTTAGAAGTTTGCGAACTTTGATGATTTTTGGGTCACATGATGCAAGACTAGCTAGCATTTTCAAAGATGCATTTGAAGAAATAAAGGCTCTCCGAGTATTATTTATATCAATGATCACTCCGAAATCCTTGCCCAAGAGCTTTTCGAAACTTATCCACCTCCGGTACCTTAAAATTAGTTCACCATATGGCTCAAAAGAAATGACATTACCTAGCACACTGTCTAGATTTTACCACTTGAAATTTTTGGACCTCCTATATTGGTATGGAAGTGAAATATTGCCCAAAGACATTTGCCACCTTGAGAACTTACGTCATTTCCATTCCACCAAAGAACTCCATTCCAATATCCCCAATGTTGGGAAGATGAAGTGTTTACAGGAGCTAAAGGAGTTCTATGTTAGGAAAGAGGGTGATGGGTTTAAATTGAGAGAGCTTGGGGAATTGGGAGAGCTAGGAGGAGAACTCTGCATCGTAATCTTGAAACTGTGGCGTCCAAAGCAGAGGCTAGTTCTGCTGAACTGAAAAATAAAAGGAATTTGAAAGTGCTGGAATTAGTTTGGAGTACAGATCACCAAACGATATATGATGATGTTCTTGATGGTCTTCAACCACACCCTAATCTTAAGGTGCTTAGCATTGTAAATCCTGGTGTTGGCCCTTGTCCTAGATGGTTGTGTGGTGACATTAGCACAAAAAGGCTGGAAGCTCTCCATCTAGAGGGCCTATCTTGGGTTACTTTTCCGCCTTTTGATCAGCTACCGCACCTCAGCAGTCTCACTTTGAAGAATATTGTTGGGATGCACGTGTTTGGACCTGGCTTTAGTGGTGTTACAGAGAGAAGTTTCATGCACCTGAAGAGAATTGAGTTTGGTTGTATGCCAGAACTTGTCAAGTGGGTCGGGGAACCTAATAGCCATCTGTTTTCAAGGCTTGAAAGGATCAAGTTGGGAGATTGTCCCCTTCTCTGCTGGTTCCCCTTCTTGGAGGGTTCTGACTTATTTACCAACCTACGCAGTCTTGATATTGATAATTGTCCCGAGTTATCTCAGTTCCCTCCCATGCCTCACAGCACTACACTAACAAATATGTGTTTGAGGAATGCTAGCTCAGTTATGCGATACACTGGAAATGATTTCACTATTGAAGGGCATTGCGGTGCTTTGGCCTTCCACAATATGGATAAAGTAGAGGTTATGAAAATTACAGATGTGTCGCATATTTCATTTTTAGACCTCCAAAGAGTAAACTCATTGACGAGTGTACATTTTAAGAAATGTGACCGCATGTTCTCTATGGAATTGGAAGACAACCTTGTCCTCTGTTCAGTTCAGAATCTTGTCATAGAGGAGTTATGTATTACTAGTGAATTGTTTTCAAAGATGTTGAAGTGTTTCCCAGCTGTTTCCTAATTTACTATGAAAGAGTGTAAGGAACTTGAACTTCTGCTTGGGGAGGATGGAGGACTCTCGAGCCTCAGGATGCTCCAATCATTTACAGGATTCAGCTGTGGGAAGTTGTTCTCTCGGTGGCACGAGGGAGAAGTAGGTGGAGGAGCTCATGCCATCAAACCTTTCCCTACTTCCCTCAGAGAACTTGATATTTCCTTGGAGCCAAGTATGCAGTCAATGGGTCTGCTCTCAAACCTCACGTCTCTCACAAGTCTAAGGCTGATAGGTTGTAAAGAACTAACAATGGATGGGTTCAATCTGCATATCACAGTCAACCTCAAGAAATTGACTGTAAATGCTATGTATTTGAGTCAAGAGAAGAACTCTATAGCAGGGGGTCTGCTCTCAGAGATTGTAAGGAACAAATTGATGCATGCAGATTCTTTCCAGCTGGAAGAATTTATGGTGGATAGCATCTCGGCAGTGCTTACTGCTCCCATTTGCAGTCACCTTGCCGCTACCCTCCACACATTGGAGTTCTGCGATGATCAACGAGAGAGAACCTTCACAGAAGTGCAAGAGCAAGTGCTTAACCTCCTCACCTCCCTCCAACATTTGGAATTTCGATATTGCGGAAATCTTCGGTCCCTCCCTCAAGGGTTACCTTTCCTTTCTTCTCTCAAGACACTACATATATACGGTTGTAAGAAAATCCGCCGCCTGCCGCCCAAGGAGGGCTTCCCAGCTTCACTGGACAAGCTTCAAGTATGGTTTTGCAGTCCGAAGCTAACTAAGCAAGCCAAGAAATTGAAAGGAAGAGACCCATCGTTTTTGGTACAAGTACAAGGTATGTAACCCACGCAGGAGGTCTTAATTTGAGATGATGCCTCCTCATATGTCTTTGCTTCTGAGAACTTACAGGCTAACATGCTTTTGGTTGCAGAGTAACATGTATCAGACTGAATGAAACTAGGGAGGAGCAGCGAGAGAGAACCCATGCGCAGGGGATCTGGAAATGGTGGGAATCTTTGCCGCTCCCTCTCAGATCTCAGGGTTTCCTGCCTCTCTCTCCCGCCCGTCGCGGCGGCGCTGGAGCGGAACGTTGGCGGCCATCCGATCTGTTCTGCGCGCGCGTCGGTGGATCTAGGTCACCATGTTAGGAGGTGCAACAGCGCCTCACATTCCCCTGAATTCTTATGAATTTTTTATGCGTTGGGCTTGTAGATTTCCCGGATTTGTCCGTCCATGGTTGTGGGCTTGTGGGGTTCAGAAATATTTGATGATTTCTCAAAAAATACAAGTCAGATGAGTTTTTTCTGTGCTTGCTCAATTGGCATGATTTCCCTCTTGCCTTATTTCGTATGCATGCTGTCTAGAGTCATGTTTTTTTTTGTCAATTTCAGATTGCTTTTACCACGCTTGTCGCATGGTCTGTCTACAGTCATGTGATGCAGATTTCATGCCACAACACCTGAATTATAGTATGGCGTATCTAATAAAGGCAATTCACGCCAGTAAAATCATCATGAGAAGAAATACATCTGTTGTAACTATCTTTAAAAAAAGGAAATAACATGCATGAGCACATTCTGCACACTCATTACTCAATTCACAAAAAAAAAAGGTGTGTGCTGACCTTGTTTTTATCTTACTGATGCGGTGCAGGGTAAGCAGCAGGCAAAAGGCGCGAGTGGGCAGCAGGTCCGCCAAATATATGGGGACACACAGTAGGCGTTCCAGCCAACTGTGGCGTCATTGTCGCCTGTAATGAGCGTGCCTTCCCTGTATGCCGCCCTTGTTGTGATACGAACGCAAGGAAAGGAACCAATGATGTCCCCAGTGAAGACAATGCAAGAGGCTGAAAGGTTTGTCTCTATAGATGCAACCTGTCGATTTGTTATGTGATGTGTGTCTGAAAATAAGACATGGAATTCTGTGCTTTGTGCTTGCTTTATACGAGCCAAAGTTCTAGCATACTAGTCGGTATGCTTGTTTCTCAATATATAAAATTTCACTCATCCTCATCGTATTCTGTTAGTTTTGTGACTGCTTATAAATCATGATAATTAATTTGATGTGTACAGCACTTGCTTAAAAAGTTTAGGTGGCCCCTGAATTCAAGCAGATGATTTCAGGGAGATGAGGAAGAAGACGTTGATGACCTGGACAATGAGTTCAACTATAATAGGTAATGGAATGGCAAAGGTCAAGAGTAGCAGGTGTAGGGTCAAGGAGAAGATATTGATTTGTCTTCATTCTCGCCATGAACCTCATCATCTTATTTCTCGATTGACAAGTGGGCAACAGGTAAATATTTATCATCCAGGCACTTGCTTCTATTCATTTGAGACTTGAGCAGAACTCAAAATGGAGAAGAATATGGTCCCTGGGTTCCATTTATTGGAATTATGTTCCTTTTTTATTTTGTTTTCAACTGGTCAGATGCTCTTTTACGAAGGCTCAAGTTGTTTCTGTAGGAATGCCTTGCTCTCTTGTGCATTAATGCACTGGTAATATTCTTCTGACTTCTAGATAGACTTCTTAAGAAACATGCACGTAACCCGCCTCCATTCTTAATTTGAGGTGATGCCTCCCCATTTGTGTACCTTCTGAAACCTGACGGTCTGCATGTTTCAATTAATTGTGGGCTGGTAGATGTATCCTGTCAGCGTTGTGGAGCTAGATGCATTAGGAATAGGTTCACACATTCAAGTCAATCTGCCGGTAAGTACCAAAAATCAACTTACGCTGCGTTTGGATGTCTGTATTGAGCCTTCGAATTGGATTTGGTATTGCTGGGCTGCCAATTCAGTTGTTTGGATGCACACCGAAACGTCAGACTGTAATGAGTCCAGATACAGAGGCGAATTCGCTCTCACGCGCCGAGGCATCCCGCAATACGGACCTCCACCACTCCGATTTGGGTCGAATTGGCCTACACCCGCATAAGAAAACGATTGGGGCGACATCCCCACGCGAGACCTGCTTTCTTTCCCCCGCGCGAGACCAAGGGCTAGACGAGCCGTGTCCATGGCAGCACACCGACGGCGGCACCCAGAGCAGCTCCTCTCGCCGGCTCTCCTCCTCCTCCTACGCCGGTACCGGCATCCCCGCTGCAGCTCGTTCCCCTTCCTCCCATGGCGCCCCATCTCCTCTGCCGCCCCGTCTCCTCTGCCGCCCCATGTCCTCCTCCCATGGCCGCCACGGCCAGGACCTAGCCGTCCACCGCCGCTCCTCATCCTCTAGGACCGCTCCGGAATCCCTCCATGCAACCGGACCCCCTCCTCCTCGCTTGGGACTTGGCCTTCCTCCCTCTGATGCACATCTTCAGTTAGCTAGCTGTTATTTTTCTTCAGTTTCGTCAGGGGAGCAGCTCGGCAGGGGTACCAAGATGGTCCTCTACCTCAAGGACGATACACTATGCAGTCCAAGTCTTCTAAACTGTGATTGGCTTACTGCCCATGTCTTGATGTGATTTTGTGTTTAGTACAGCTGCACTAAACGGCGGCTAGATAGGCTTATTCTCGTCTAAACTGTACTGCATGATTTGAACTTGCCACCAAATCATGCTGTTGTATCTGATCATGATTGCTGTACATGAGTAATCTTTTGTTTAACTATGATTGCTGTACATTTTACTCCTGTATAATTTCTATACAGTTTACTCCTGCTGAAGACGGAGTAATCATGATTTGAACTGTACAGGAATCTTCTGTATCAATCTTGTTTACCTTTGTATCTATCACGAGAAAAGTATGATTTTGCAAGCCATTTTTGAACTAAGATTGCTGAGATTGTGATTTGATGCATATAGAACAAAGCACTATGCAATTCCATAGTTTCCCGTCCAAACATGTTTTGATATTGAAACCTCACCGTGATTCCATGAGCCAATACAATGAGCATCCAAACAAGCGAATTCGTATTCATGTCCATTACCACTGGTAGAAAAAGGGCCTATAGTCCCGGTTCGTAAGGGCCTTTAGTTCCGGTTCCTGAACCGGGACTAAAGTGTCGGTACTAATGTCTTGTACCTTTAGTCCCGGTTCAATCCAGAACCGGGACTGATGGGCCTCCACTTGGGCAGTGCGCAGAGCCGGCCAGGCAGGAGACCCTTTGGTTCCGGTTGGTGGCACCAACCGGGACCAATAGGCATCCACACGTCAGCATTTCTGTGACTGGGGTTTTTTTTTTTTTTAAAGGGGGGGGGGGGTTTGGGGGGTTAATTTAGGTGTTTCATATATTGTGTTAGCTAGCTATAATTAATAGAGAGAAGTGTCCTCTCTTATGTCGGTGCTTGGTCGACGCTACGTACTATACATACGTATAGAGAGGACTAGACATACTAGTTAGCTAGTAAGCAAACGAAGGAAACAGAAGATCGTCATGAACATATATGCATACAGAGAGAAGTGATATCGACCACCTCTCCTTCTCCGAGAGATTGGTCGAACAACAAGTTCTCGTATATCTATCCGATACTACCGGCTACATATATACAATAATTATCTCTTACAAATATAATCATACGGACTCATGGTCCACATAGTATTCTCCGTCTTCAGCGATCACTTGGTCAAGAAAGAATGCCGCCAATTCCTCTTGAATTGCTCGCATGCGAGCTGGTGCTAGGAGTTCATCCCGCTTCTGAAACATCTAATTTGAAGAAGGGGGTCAATACATATATATATATGAATGAATAAAACTCAATACAAATGATGGTAATAAAATAAAATTGTGAATGTTGTTATTTACGTACTTCATATTGTTCGTCAGAGTACCCGCCCCGCTCACAGGTCGTGTGGCGGATGGACTCGCAGATATAGTATCCACAGAAATCATTCCCTTTTTCCTGCCACAACCACTTTACAAGAAATAGAGGTCAATCAAACTGATAAGCAAGAATACTAAATGGTATTGATGAAACTAGCACTTGAATCACTAGGAGATGCGCGGAACATGCTACTATAATACTTACTTTCGGGTGTCTAAATTCCAGCTCCTTCGGTAGTCCCGGAACTGTTTTGGTGAATTTTCTCCAAACCCTGCCGGACAAAGAAAACAATTACTTGATATCAGGAAATGAACAAAGTTGCTGATATGGTGGATAATGATCGATTTAACTTACTTCTTGAAGATTTCAGTCATGTCCGCATACTCCTGGGGATCTTTTCGTTTAGAGTCCAAGACGGTTACTACTCCCTGCTCAAGCCTAATCTCTAGGAGAATATAGTGGAAACTGCACACGCATGCATAACTCATCAATTACATTACTATAACCTGGACTAATATATAAGGGAAACCGAATATGCACAAGACAGTAACACTCACTCGAAGTTGTAAGGAAAGAGTATTATATCTTTGTTTTTCATTTTTTTGAATGATCGTAGCAAGTTGGCCTCGGTACAAAGCTCATCAAAGTGTCAAAGGATTCAACAAAACCATGTCTTCATCATTAGGCGAAAGTAACATGTACATGATGGTACGAAGCTCTTCAAAGTTGTTCTGGAACGGAGTCCCAGATAGGATAGTTCGCTTTTTGGTACAAAGTTCAGCAAGAGCCTTCCGAATATCGCTATTTGGAAGGCCTTTGCTGAATTCGTACCAAAAGGCGGATTATCCTATCCGGGACTCCATTCCAGAACAACTTTGCAGAACTTCATACCAACATGCCCTGGTTACTTCCGGCTAATGATGAAGCCATGGATTTCTTCAATACTTTGACACTAGGAAACATCTCTCGACCCCTCGGCGATCCTCGACCCCTCGAACCCTCGACGACCCTGGAACCCTCAACCCCTAGACGACCCTGGAACCCTCGACCCTCGATCCCTAGACCCTATAGAACCCTCGAACCCTCGACCCTGAAACCCTCGACCCTTGACCCCTTAACGACCCTCGAAGAAAAAAAGAAGAAAAAAAGAGGAGAAGAAGAAAGGAATAGTGGAGAGGAAGAGAAAATAGAATATTCTATTTTCTCTTCCTCTCCACTATTCCTTTCTTCTTCTCCTCTTCTTTTTCTTCTTTTTTCTTCTTCTTAATTATTTATTTCTCCTCTTCTTTTCCTCTCCTCTTCTTCTTTCTTTCCTCTTCTTATTTTCTTCTTTCCTATCCTTCTTTTTCTCAAATTGTAACTTTTGCATATATAAAACTTTTCTAAAATTGTAACTTTTGCATATAGAAAGGAATAGAGGAGAAGATCGAAGAAAAAAAAGAAGAAAAAAAAGAGGAGAAGAAGAAAAAATAGAATTTTTTTCTTCTATTTTTTCTTCTTCTCCTCTTCCTTTTCTTCCTCTCCTCTTCTTCTCCTTTTTCCTCTTCTTATTTTCCTTTTCCTCTCCTAAATATATAAAACTTTTCTAAAAATGAAACTAACCTAAAATGTACTAAATCAGAGAACATATATAGATAATCCTTTTCTAAATATATAAATCTAACTTTTTTGCATATATGAACATATATACACAGAGAACATACAAACATATATACATTTTTATAAAAAAGCAAAATACAAGCATATAATATATGAAAAAGCAAAAAGCAAAACATATATACATATATACACAGAGAACATACAAACATATATACTGATGGGTTTCGTAGTAATTTCAAAAAATTTCCTACGCACACGCAAGATCATGGTGATGCACAGCAACGAGAGGGGAGAGTGTTGTCTACGTACCCACGCAGACCGACTGCGGAAGCGTTGACACAACGTAGAGGAAGTAGTCGTACGTCTTCCCGATCCGACCGATCCAAGCACCGTTACTCCGGCACCTCCGAGTTCTTAGCACACGTACAACTCGATGACAATCCCCGGGCTCCGATCCAGCAAAGCGTCGGGGAGGAGTTTTGTCAGCACGACGGCATGGTGACGATCTTGATGTTCTACCGTCGCAGGGCTTCGCCTAAGCACTGCTACAATATAATCGAGGTGGAATATGGTGGCAGGGGGCACCGCACACGGCTAAGGAACGATCTCAATGATCAACTTGTGTGTCTAGGGTGCCCCCCTGCCTCCGTATATAAAGGAGCCAAGGGGGAGGGGGCGGCCGGCCAAGGAGGGCGCGCCAAGGGAGTCCTACTCCCTCTGGGAGTAGGATTCCCCCCCCCCCAATCCTAGTTGGAATAGGATTCCTTGAGGGGGGAAAGAGAGAGAGAGGGGGCCGGCCACCTCTCCTTGTCCTAATAGGACTAGGGGAGGGGGGAGGCGCGCGGCCCACCTTGGGCTGCCCCTTTCTCCTTTCCACTAAAGCCCACTAAGGCCCATATAGCTCCCGGGGGGTTCCGGTAACCTCCCGGTACTCTGGTAAAATCCCGATTTCACCCGGAACACTTCCGATATCCAAACATAGGCTTCCAATATATCAATCTTTATGTCTCGACCATTTCAAGACTCCTCGTCATGTCCATGATCACATCCGGGACTCCGAACAATCTTCGGTACATCAAAATGCATAAACTCATAATAACTGTCATCGTAACGTTAAGCGTGCGGACCCTACGGTTCGAGAACAATGTAGACATGACCGAGACACGTCTCCGGTTAATAACCAATAGCGGGACCTGGATGCCCATATTGGCTCCTACATATTCTATGAAGATCTTTATCGGTCAAACCGCATAACAACATACGTTGTTCCCTTTGTCATCGGTATGTTACTTGCCCGAGATTTGATCGTCGGTATCCAATACCTAGTTCAATCTCGTTATCGGCAAGTCTCTTTACTCGTTCCGTAATACATCATCCCGCAACTAACTCATTAGTTGCAATGCTTGCAAGGCTTATGTGATGTGCATTACCGAGAGGGCCCAGAGATACCTCTCCGACAATCGGAGTGACAAATCCTATTCTCGAAATACGCCAACCCAACATCTACCATTGGAGACACCTGTAGAGCTCCTTTATAATCACCCAGTTACGTTGTGACGTTTGGTAGCACACAAAGTGTTCCTCCGGCAAACGGGAGTTGCATAATCTCATAGTTATAGGAACATGTATAAGTCATGAAGAAAGCAATAGCAACATACTAAACGATCGGGTGCTAAGCTAATGGAATGGGTCATGTCAATCAGATCATTCAACTAATGATGTGACCTCGTTAATCAAATAACAACACTTTGTTCATGGTTAGGAAACACAATCATCTTTGATTAACGAGCTAGTCAAGTAGAGGCATACTAGTGACACTAAGTTTGTCTATGTATTCACACATGTATTATGTCTCCGGTTAATACAATTCTAGCATGAATAATAAACATTTATCATGATATAAGGAAATAAATAATAACTTTATTATTGCCTCTAGGGCATATTTCCTTCATATACATATATATATATATATAATCTGAAAAAACAAGCATATGAAAAAACAGGGGAGGGGCGGCGCCGGCCGGACCAAGGGAGGGGCAGGGGTGCGGGTTTGGCGGCGAGGACGGCGACGGGGCAGGGGGCGCGCGTTCGGCGGCGAGGAATGGGGCGGGGCAGGGCGACGGCGATGACGGGGGCGCGCGGGCCGGGGCCGGAGATGGCGCATGCAGCGACGAGGAGGAGGCCGGCGACGGCACAAGCAGCGGCGGGGACAAGGCCTGCGGCGGTGCGGGGCGACAGCGACGGGGAGCGGGCGACGACGGGCTCGGGGCGGCGACGACGACGACGAACGGCCTGGGGGCGTCGGGGCGAATGGGAGCGGTTGGCCAAAATTTCGCAAGTGTTGGCTTATATAGCCAGAGCAATGGTCCCGGTTGGTGCCACGAACCGTGACCAATGCCCCCCTTTAGTCCCGGTTGGTGGCCTTGTGCTGCCCCACACCCAAAAGTTTAGTCCCACCTTGCTAGCTGAAGGGCGCCGGCACTTGTTTATAAGCGCTGGTGTGCCTCCCCATTCGAGCTCCTCTCTGATGCAGGCTTTCGGACCTAAACTTGCTACTGCCTGTGGGCCTATTGGGCCTTCTGCGGGCCTGAATCCTGGCTCATGTAGGGTTTCTAGTCGTATTCCGGCCGTGGAGGCCCAGTAGGTGGCATTTTTGGTTTTTTCTTTTTATTTCTACATTTTTTTGGTTTTTTATTTTTTTATTTCTACTTAAAACTAAATACTTGCAGTTTTTTAGTGATTTCTTTTTGCTTTTAGGTCACAAAAATTATAAACTTTCTGTTAGTGCCATTAGTTTTAAATTTTGAATAGTTTAAATTTGAATTTTTAAAAATTTGTGTGAATCACTAGTTTATGAATAACTTTACTATAAAAATAGAATTTTTTTTCTATTTTTTTTTTATTTATACTTACAAATAAATACTTATAGTTTTTTAGTGATTTCTTTTTGATTTTAGGTCACAAAAATTATAAACTTTCTGTTAGTGCCATTAGTTTTAAAATTTTGAATAGTTTAAATTTGTATTTTTCAAAATTTGTGTGAATCACTAGTTTATGAATAACTTTACTATAAAAATTGATTGCTTTTATTTTCATAAAAGTTTTGTAGTTCATTCTGTTTGCTATTAATTCATTCTTTGAGCTAAATGACCTTGAAATTGGAAAGCATTTAAAATGAACTCTGAAAAGGTTGAAAGTTGGCATGGTATCATCATTTCACCCACATAGCATGTTCCAAAAAGTAGAAAGGGTTACGACAAAAACTTGATGCACTTCGTGTACAAAATGGACAATCACTTTCGAAGTATCAAAGTTTCAGACAATAACTGCGCCACATCATTGGCTAGGGACGAATGGTTCGTCTGTGTACCCAAGATTGTTTAGATCCACTGTTGTCATACCGTACTGTGGGTCTACCTGTACCCCGCCTCCTGACATATTGATCCATTTGCCTCAACACATAACCTTCGAACCATAAGACATGAAAGCATTTCAAATGAACTCTGAAAAAGTTGAAAGTTGGGATGGTATCATAATTTCACCCACATAGCATGTGCATGTACAAAACGGACAATGGTAGCATGTTCGTGTGTTACAAAGTTGCGGGAGAAAGTCTTCACTTTTTCTTCGCTTGTGTCATTTGCTTATTGCGCCGTAACCATGGATAATCTTCATTGTTTATCAGGATGCTTGGGTCAGCCTTGACATTGAAGGGAGGAATTTCATGAAACTTTTCATAATCTTCAGACATGTCTGTCTTGCCTTCCACTCCCAGGATGTCCCTTTTTCCTGAAAGAACTATGTGGGGCTTTGGCTCATCGTATGATGTATTCGCTTCCTTATCTTTTCTTTTTCTCGGTTTGGTAGACATGTCCTTCACATAGATAACCTGTGCCACATCATTGGCTAGGACGAACGGTTCGTCAGTGTACCCAAGATTTTTCAGATCCACTGTTGTCATTCCGTACTGTGGGTCTACCTGTACCCCCCCGCCTAATAGATTGACCCATTTGCACTTAAACAAAGGGACCTTAAAATCAGGACCGTAGCCAAGTTCCCATATGTCCACTATGTAATCATAATATGTGTCCTTTCCGCTCTCGGTTGCTGCATCAAAGCGGACACCGCTGTTTTGGTTGGTGCTCTTTTGATCTTGGGCGATCGTGTAAAATGTATTCCCATTTATCTCGTATCCTTTGTAAGTCAGTACAGTCAAAGATGGTCCCCTGGACAACATGTACAACTCATCACAAACAGTGTTGTCACCTCTGAGACGTGTTTCCAACCAACTGCTGAAAGTCCTGATGTGTTCACATGTAATCTAGTCGTCGCACTGCTCCGGGTGTTTGGAGCGCAGACTGTTCTTGTGTTCATCGACATACGGGGTCACCAAGGTAGAGTTCTGTAGAACTGTGTAGTGTGCTTGAGACCAAGAATATCCGTCCCTGCATATTATTGAGTGTCTTCCAAGAGTGCCTTTTCCAGTCAGTCTCCCCTCATACCGCGATTTAGGGAGACCTATATTCTTAAGGCCAGGAATGAAGTCAACACAAAAACCGATAACATCCTCTGTTTGATGGCCCATGGAGATGCTTCCTTCTGGCCTAGCGCGGTTACGGACATATTTCTTTAGGACTCCCATGAACCTCTCAAAGGGGAACATATTGTGTAGAAATACGGGGCCCGGGATGACAATCTCGTCGACTAGATGAACTAGGACGTGCGTCATGATATTGAAGAAGGATGGTGGGAACACCAGCTCGAAACTAACAAGACATTGCGCCACATCACTCCTTAGCCTTGGTACGATTTCTGGATCGATCACCTTCTGAGAGATTGCATTGAGGAATGCACATAGCTTCACAATGGCTAATCGGACGTTTTTCGGTAGAAGCCCCCTCAATGCAACCGGAAGCAGTTGCGTCATAATCACGTGGCAGTCATGAGACTTTAGGTTCTGAAACTTTTTCTCTGGCATATTTATTATTCCCTTTATATTCGACGAGAAGCCAGTCGTGACCTTCATACTGAGCAGGCATTCAAAGAAGATTTCTTTCTCTTCTTTCGTAAGAGCGTAGCTGGCAGGACCTTTATACTGCTTCGGAGGCATGCCATCTTTTTCGTGCAAACGTTGCAGGTCCTCCCGTGCCTTAGGTGTATCTTTTGTCTTCCCATACATGCCCAAGAAGCCTAGCAGGTTCACGCAAAGGTTCTTCGTCACGTGCATCACGTCGATTGAGGAGCGGACCTCTAGGTCTTTCCAGTAGGGTAGGTCCCAAAATATAGATTTCTTCTTCCACATGGGTGCGTGTCCCTCAGCGTCATTCGGAACAGCTAGTCCACCGGGACCCTTTCCAAAGATTACGTAGTGTAAATCATTGACCATAGCAAGCACGTGATCACCGGTGCGCATGGCGGGCTTCTTCCGGTGATCTGCCTCGCCTTTGAAGTGCTTGCCTTTCTTTCGACATTGATGGTTTGTCGGAAGAAATCGACGATGGCCCAGGTACACATTCTTTCTGCATTTGTCCAGGTATATACTTTCAGTGTCATCTAAACAGTGCGTGCATGCGTGGTATCCTTTGTTTGTCTGTCCTGAAAGGTTACTGAGAGCGGGCCAATCGTTGATGGTCACGAACAGCAACGCCTTAAGGTTAAATTCCTCCTGTCTGTGCTCATCCCACGTACGTACACCGTTTCCATTCCACACCTGTAAAAGTTCTTCAACTAATGGCCTTAGGTACACATCAATTTCGTTGCCAGGTTGCTTAGGGCCTTGGATGAGAATTGGCATCATAATGAACTTCTGCTTCATGCACATCCAAGGAGGAAGGTTATACATACATAGAGTCACGGGCCAGGTGCTGTGATTGCTGCTCTGCTCCCTGAAAGGATTAATGCCATCTGCGCTTAAAGCAAACCATACATTCCTTGGGTCCTTTGCAAACTCATCCCAGTACTTTCTCTCGATTTTTCTCCACTGCGACCCGTCAGCGGGTGCTCTCAACTTCCCATCTTTCTTTCGGTTCTCACTGTGCCATCGCATCAACTTGGCATGCTCTTCGTTTCTGAACAGACGTTTCAACCGTGGTATTATAGGAGCATACCACATCACCTTCGCAGGAACCCTCTTCCTGGGGGGCCGCCGTCAACATCACCAGGGTCATCTCGTCTGATCTTATACCGCAATGCACCGCATACCGGACATGCGTTAAGATCCTTGTATGCACCGCGGTAGAGGATGCAGTCATTAGGGAATGCATGTATCTTCTCCACCTCCAATCCTAGAGGGCATACGACCTTCTTTGCTGCGTATGTACTGTCGGGCAATTCGTTATCCTTTGGAAGCTTCTTCTTCAATATTTTCAGTAGCTTCTCAAATCCTTTGTCAGCCACAACATTCTCTGCCTTCCACTGCAGCAATTCCAGTACGGTACCGAGCTTTGTGTTGCCATCTTCGCAATTGGGGTATAACCCTTTTTTGTGATCCTCTAACATGCGATCGAACTTCAGCTTCTCCTTTTCACTTTCGCATTGCGTCCTTGCATCGACAATGACCCGGCGGAGATCACAATCATCGGGCACATCGTCTGGTTCCTCTTGATCTTCAGCAACTTCATCCATTGCAGCATCATTGGGCACATCGTCTGGTTCCTCTTGATCTTCACCAGCTCCCCCCGTTGCAGCATCACCGTATTCAGGGGGCACACAGTTGTCATCGTACTCTTCTTCTTCGCCGTCTTCCATCATAACCCCTATTTCTCCGTGCCTCGTCCTAACATTATAGTGTGGCATGAAACCCTTGTAAAGCAGGTGGGAGTGAAGGATTTTCCGGTTAGAGTAAGACCTCGAATTCCCACATTTAGTGCATGGACAACACATAAAACCATTATGCTTGTTTGCCTCAGCCGCTTCGAGAAACTCATGCACGCCCTTAATGTACTCGCGGGTGTGTCTGTCACCGTACATCCATTGCCGGTTCATCTGCGTGCATTATATATAATTAAGTGTCCAAATTAATAGAAGTTCATCATCACATTAAAACCAAAGTGCATACATAGTTCTCATCTAACAACATATAGCTCTCCAGAGCATCTAATTAATTAAACCATACATTAAAACTATGTAAAACATTTCAATGCGAAAACAAATGCGATCATAATCGCAACCAAGGTAACAATTGATCCAACGGCATAATGATACCAAGCCTCGGTATGAATGGCATATTTTCTAATCTTTCTAATCTTCAAGCGCATTGCATCCATCTTGATCTTGTGATCATCGACGACATCCGCAACATGCAACTCCAATATCATCTTCTCCTCCTCAATTTTTTTTATTTTTTCCTTCAACAAATTGTTTTCTTCTTCAACTAAATTTAACCTCTCGACAATAGGGTCGGTTGGCATTTCCGATTCACATACATCCTACATAAATAATATCTATGTCACGTTGGTCGGCATAATTTTCATAAACAATAAATGAACCAATAGTTATAAAGATAATATATATACCACATCCGAATCATAGACAGGACGAGGGCCGACGGGGGCGGATACCAAAACCATCACACTATATAAGATGCAATAATAAAAGTAAGAAAATGATACAAGTATCTATGTAAACATGCAAGTAAGAATATTTTTCCTTTCAGAAAGAAGATAAAACAAGAGGCTCACCACGGTGGTGCCGGCGATGAGCTCGGCGCGGGTGATCGACGGCGGTGAAGACGGGGACGGGGCGTGACGGACCGCTAAACCTAGACAAATATTATGGAAAATACAGCTTGGAGGTCGAGCTTGGAGAGGAGAAAGCTTAAGTAGTGTGGCTCGGGCATTCCATCGAACACCTTGTGTGCATAGGAGGTGAGCTAGAGCACCACCAAGCCCTCTCCCCCTCGGCCAGAGAAAAACAGAGCACTGGGGTGCTCTGCTCGCGAGCGAGGGGTATATATAGGCACCTCATTGGTCCCGGTTGGTGGCATGAGTCGGGACTAACGGGGAGCCTTTGGTCCCGGTTCAAGCCACCAACCCGGACCAATGGTGGTGGGCCAGGAGCGAGGCCCATTGGTCCCGGTTCATCCCACCAACCGGGACCAAAAGGTCCAGATGAACTGGACTGAACCGGGACTAATGGGCTGAGCCGGCCTGGACCAAAGCCCTGTTTTCTACTAGTGACTGGTCGTGATTGGAACACAAACATGACGTCATCGTCTAATTCAATTGTGTAATAACCACAATGCCTATACCCGAAAATTAGCATTGAGCTAAATGCCAAGTTGGCAGAGGTTAATATTTCCCCATATTGGGTATTGCATATCTTATACATTTTTTTCGATCATCATGCTATCAAGTTTGGCTCTTTTAGTTCGACATAGACAGCTTTGTTGCGTGTCACAGTAAAAACAAATCAGGTAATATATACATTTTATATATTTTGGAGGCTACGTGTAATCAGTCATAGTAGAAAAAAAGTGGGCGTCAATTTAGGAAAAAAGATGGATGGCAGTTTACGAAACATGAAACATGTAGCTTGATTTAGCTCTGGTATGTGTCTTACTTTGGCAAACTCGTTACTTCTGATATATCAAACATTAATAACCAATTAATAACAAGTTATCCAAACGATATACTTTTGTATGTACTTATCAGTTCCCAATTAATCATGCACCCAATTAATTTCTCGTGTCTATAAACATTAGCAACCGAGACATAGCTGCAGAAATAGCCGGAGCAAAATAATAGCCAACTACTAGTGATTGGTCTTATGAAGAACACAAGGGCATTGTGCTTGCTTGCTCTTATTGTCATTTCCACCACTTTCTTGTCTTGCCATGCAGAAGGTATGTAGGAGCATACATAAATATTTTCTCCTACGTATTCATTAGTTTATTTTGTTGGTCCGCCTCTTCTGTTTTGTTTAAATCAAACAGTACATCAGTTCTAACTGCGTCCTGATGTTGTGTCTGATTTGCAGGTACAATGGACCTTGGACCTATTCTTGGGTGTGTAAAGATGAAAAAAGCTTGCTCAGTTAATGGGTGCTTGTGGCAATGTGCCTCTCATGGTTGGAATCCCCAGAGATGCATTTGTACCGATGTTGGCCATTGTTGTCACTACGCGGAGGCGATGACACCAAATTGATAGTAGTAGTATGATATATTGTTGTTAGCCATGTCCTCTTGCTTTGCAAGGGTGAATATTAATCATCTATGTCACCGCTGATATAATAGATGAGGAAGATTTAATAAATTCAAAGCTATATAGTTGAATTATACTATTTATGAAGGGACTATTCGGGCTATGAGTTCTTTGCTTTTAACACTCTTCTGTTAACTTAGATTTTATTTTGTTTCAGTCGATTTTTGATATGGCTTGCAACAGCCCACATACAAAGTAGCTAACGTGGAACTATGGGGAACGAAGCATGAAAATCAAAAAAATCCTGTGAAACACCCAAGATCCAATCTAGGAGATGCAAAGCAATGAGAGGGGAGTGTCTACATACCCTTGTAGACCAAAAGCGAAACATATATAACGCAGATGATGTTGTCGCACTCTTCGCGATCCAATCACGATCCAAACCGCCGAGTTTAGCACATGTGCGGCTCGGTGACGTCTCCTCCTCCTTGATCCAGCAAGAGAAGGAGGAAAAGTAGATGTGATCTCTACTAGCACGACGGCATGGTGGAGATGGTGGTTGTGGTGCTCCGGCAAGGCTTCGTCGAGCCGTACCGGAGGAGATATGGTTGTAGGAAGGTGGAGGGGCTGCACCAGGGTTTAGGGTGCGGCTCCCCTCCTCTCCCTCCACTATATGGAAGGGTAAGGGCAGGGAGGGCTGCAGCCCTAGCCCCTCCTCCAAGGAGGGGTGCAGCCAGGGAGGGAGGGAGTCCCTCTCCCGTGCGATAGATGAGATTCCTCCCTTCCCCTTCAGGGAATCTTTCCCCCAAGCCACATGGACTTTCCGGGCCTGGTGCACCTTGGCCATATAGGCCAGGGCGGCCTCCCTCAGCCCATGGTGGCCTCGAGGGGTGGTGGGATCCACTGGTGGTCCTGCGGAACCCTTCGGTGGCCCCCGGTACGATATCGGTATTCTCTCAAACTTTTCCAGTGCCTTGAAAATGACTTCCTATATATCAATCTTTACCTCCGAACCATTTCGGAACTCCTCTACGTCTGGGATCTCATCTGGGACTCCGAACAACCTTCGGTCACCATTGTACATATCCCAATACTATCTTGCTTCAACAAACGTTAAGCATGCAACCCTACGGATTCGAGAATCATGCAGACTGACTGAGACTCCTCTCTGGTCAATAACCAATAGCAGGACCTGTATGTCCATATTGGCTCCCACATATTCAACGAAGATCTTTCTTGGCCGAACCACGATGTCGAGGATTCGGATAATTCTGTATGCAATTCCCTTTGTCCGGTGATATGTTACTTTCCCGAGATTTGATTGTCGGTATCTCCATACCTAATTTCATCTCGTCACTTGCAAGTCTCTTTAATCATTCCCGTAATACAAGATGTGACTAAACTCATTAGTCACCCGAAACTTCTTGTGATGTTGTATTACCGAGTGGGCCAAAAGATATCTCTCCGTCATACGGAGTGACAAATCCTAGTCTTGATCCATGCAACCCAACAGAGACCATCGGAGATACCTGTAGAGCACCTTTATGATCACCCATTTACGAAGTGACATTTGATAGCACACAAGCCATTCCTCCGGTATCCGGGAGTAGCATGATCTCATGGTCGAAGAAACAGATACTTGACATGAAGAAAGTTATAGCAAATATATTAAGTGTGCGATCTTATGCTAAGCTTACGGTTGGGTCTTGTCCATCACCTCATTCTCCTAATTATCAAATGACCACTCATGTCTATGGTTATGAAACCATAACCATCTTTGATCAACGAGCTAGTCTAGTAGAGACTTACTAGGGACACGGTATAATTTATGTATTCATACATGTATTTAAGTTTCCGGTCAATACAATTCCAGCATGAATAATAAACATTTATCATGAATGTGAAATATGATTGTAACTAATTTATTATTACCTTTAGGGCATATTTACAACAGAAACACACGAGCATCTAAACTTCTGCTAATCAAAATTTTGATTTTGTTCCTACTGTATAAGGTATGAAGGTCAACCTTTACAACTATAAAAAAAGTCAAACATTCTAATATGATCTTCCCTACATCGCGGATGGGATATAGAGCGAAGAACGCAACGCTGTTCACCCCATACACATGGCAGCAGCGCATGCAAGGATTACTAATGTGTGGTGGGCTGATTGTGAGAGTGGAGCACTTCGCTCCGTAATGGGCAACGAAAGTTCGCTCGCTAGATTTCTCATTGAATATATTTTTTCCCGGTAGATCACAAGTGCTGGAAAAAACATGCAAAACATAAAGTGCATGAATGGACCACGTGTTTGCAAATACTCCCTCCGTTCCTTTATATAAGGTGTATTTATGTTTTCATAAAATTTCACAATGTAAGGTGCATACTTGTAATTCCTTATAATTTCCTTGCTAGCCCTCCAAAAAAAGGGAAAGTATCTATTTCCTGATTGTCTATATCTCTCTGCCGATTGCATGTATCTCTTACTTTCCTAGACTAAATAATTTACTTGCCACTAACCAACAAATTTGCCAAGGGTAATTTGGTCTTAACATGTCTATAATTTTATGCCTTGGTCACCCTGCCGAAAATAATACATCTTACATAAAGAAACGGAGGAAGTACTTGTTTTATTTTTCAGTATGGCCCCAGCAGAGATTCCACCTTCCCAGCCCTGCAGAGTTAGCATTGTGAATTACCGTGACCTTTCTGATCATTTTTTGCACCATAAAAAAACAATGCATATAATGATTGAAAAGAACAATATTGAACTGGAGATGGGAGGTATCCTCTACCATTTGAGCTACATCCCCATTTATATGCTGATATACCGAAAGTTAATTAGTATAATTTATATTAATTATTTGTGATTAAGAATTATTAATCAAACATGAGCGGCTGAGAGCCGTGCTGCCAGTACTTCCTTATCCTACAACTCTTAATTAATTAACTTGGAATTGGCATAGTACTTAATATGCACCGATTAAGGTAGTTGAATTTGCATAGTCAACCGCTAATCGATTGCAATTTCAACCTGATTGTTTTTCAAAAAAGAAATCATCGGTTGTTCCGCCACATACAACATATTGTTTTGCTATTCTGACCAACCATATTTCAAGGATTGTGTATTGTGGTGTTTCAAGTTTTCAGAGAGGAACTGAGCTCTTTCACGACCAAGCTCAGCTCACGTGAAAGAGGGCTCACTCGTGTCGCTCCAGGGGCGGCTCGGGTCATCCAGATCTCAGCCGCCGCCGACCCCACCCCCTCCACCTCCATACCCCGCCACCACCGGAGGAAGTCACCTGGGCAAGCCTGCGCGGCTGATGGCGACGGCGGGCCTTCATCTCATCGCACGGCTGGTAGCAACATAGGCCTTTCATCTCCACGCGGCGGGATCTTCGGCTGCTGCAGATCAGCGGCCCTAGGCGTTGAGGTGCACGCGGCGGAGACGGACGCCGGGGCGGCGGCACCGGTCTTCTTCAGTGACCTTGGCGACCGTTGTGGCCACAAGGGCTGCATGGGTGCCTGGTTCAGGGGACTTGGTGCGGCTAAGCCCCTCATCTCTATGTGGTATGGGTGGTGACAGCGGTGTCCACTCTGATCTCTAGCCTGCTATTGGGAGCTGGCGGGTGACGGCATGGGGCTGTTGTTCTGCCTAATAAAGGCGGCGGTCCTAAGGTTTCTTTCGCGCCAAGACGAAGATCTGCTCGATACATGTCCTCCTTGATCTGTCCGGAGTGTCAAGTTCCGGGAGGCTCCGCCGTCGAACTCCCTTGGACGCCTCATGCCTGCAGAAAGCTGGATCTGATGGGATTCGGTCGTGCGCACCCATGTTTTTTTCGTTTATGGAGGGAGCAGCGCGGAGCTTTGCTATTTGTTGCCGTCATGGGACATGTCTTTTTCGTTCCATTGTGAAGTCAGAGGCAGAGAATGTCATGGAAGCTGTGATCTGATGACTAGTAATGGTGGTTCGGATCTTTGCGGTGATGAGGAATTTGCTTGGTGTTTCGGGACTCATAGCGGAGGCATGCAAGTGGGGGCGACGACACTGGAGAAGTTCAAGGCCTTACCTTTCAGGGTGAAAATCCAAGGTCTGGCCTTAGTTGCTTGTGCCTCGCAATGGCCTTTTCGAAGGCATTGTATTGAGCGTGTGGACTTTCTTCAGGGTGAAAACCTATGATCTATGATCGGTCGACGAAGCGCTTGTGCACTGGTTCCTTCTTGGAGGTGTCGCTTTTGGAGAATTTGGACTTCAAGTATTGTCTCGGTGGTGTTTGTACTGCTGCTTCACGGACTAGATCACTGTAGCAAAACTTTTCTTTTTTAGCTTCTTCTTCTTTTGGCTATGTGCATCTGCACTGTCATTAGGGTATTGTGTTGTTGCAGAGACTGGGTATAATTGATATCTTTAGAATATTATTATATTCCCTTTGTCAAAAAAGAGAGGAACTATGGTGATCGAAAGAATATTTAGTTAATTTAGTGCATGCTACGAGAACTGTCCGAGCTCCTATTTGGCATCGATGACGTATAAATGGTATTCATTAATCGGATGCATCTGAATCAATATGCCAACAAGACCATACTACTTGGTGTCTTCTGTTGTATACATCAATACCAATGTTTTAAATAGCGGGCTATGGCATTTAACGGCAACCCTTAAAAACAGTTATAATTGGGTTATAGCTGGCTATAGCGAGGCTATAACGGCAAATTGTACATGAAATTATTTAGCGGCAACATCCTCAAACAGCTAAAGCATAGCTATAGCGGGGTTATAGCCAGCTATTTAAAACTATATTCATGTCTGTCTAATAGACGTTTATTCATGTCAGTCGCAAAAAAAAAAACAGCTGCAGGCTGATGGTGATGAGCTGCTCCCTGCTGGTGGACAAGCGGGGCGCTGTTGGCCAGACCCAAATTACAAAGGCGACGAGGGCCCAACAGGCTTTCACGGAGTCGAAGATAGCAAGGTCAAAGTAGGAGCTCTAGGGAGCCGGCAGACAGTACATCACGACACCACAATAGCGATATGCATCTGTTGGTAAAGTGTACAACGCCGACACTTTTTTTATTCCAAATTATACCGAATTGTCAGTGTTATACATCCTTTTGACACATTATCCGTCGGTAATGCCTCAACAGACACCGACGTAATTTCTGTCGGCAGATACCGCCTTCAGTGGTAGAATATGTGTCGGCGGTTCATCCCGATAGAAAAAGTGTCGGTGTTTTCTAGAGTAGCAGAGGCAGGCAGCTAGCATGTGGGTGCATCAAGAGAAGATGATGTGGTTGGCATCGATGGAGTAAGTGCCATTGCACGCCAGCCCAGTGGAGTGTAGAAGGCGATCGAGAAACGGGAGGGTGGCCTCGTTCTTTGTGCATGAAGAGCCGGGCCGTGGCGAGTGCCTCGTCGAGGGAGCGTGTGCATCACCGGCGTCGAGCAGTTGCATGGCCTATATTTTTTCCTTTTTTCCCAGGCCGCATGTTCTCCCTTCATTAGTAGGGAATAGGTTAGTAGCTACAGATTTATATTGACATACGCCTACTTCCTTCGCTCCAAATTATTCGTCATAAAAATAGATGTATCTAAAACTAAAATACATCTAGATACATCCGTATCTGCGACAAATAATTCGGAACGGAAGAAGTAGATGCCATTATGTACCACGACGTGGATTAGTTTGATACACGCATGCTCTTTGCCTGGTGCTTGTATGAAGTGGAGAGCTCCTTCATTTTTAATTCGTTTCCCTTCGTGTATATATATATCTCTCTCTTTGTTTTCATCGAATTGAAAGAAAAACAAGGAGCTTTCGATCCACATGCTAGTATCTATTGCATGAACATGGTTATCTATGCTCAACCAGCCTTTTCTTTTTCCAACCCCACAAATAATATAATCTTGCAGTCAAGACCCGGACATTTTGCAACCCACACCCGAAAGCTTTTGTTTTCTTAGAAACATTAGTAGAAAACATGGCTTTGATCACAGCGCAATATACATATTAGTCCCGGTTGCATTACGAACCGGAATGAATGTGAGCATTAGTCCCGGTTCGAGCGGCTAAAGGCATTAATCCCGGTTTAAATGGGCCCTTTAGTCCCAGTTTGAGACACGAACCGGGACAAAAGGGCATCGCACCCATCTTTACTCCCTGTTTGAGACACGAACCGGGACTAAAGGTGAAGCTCCAGACAGTAGCCACGTGAAGGGTCTTTAGTACCGACCCTTTAGTCCCGGTTCCAGAACCGGGACCAATGGCCCTCTAGAACCGGGACAAAGGCCATTTTTCTACTAGTGAAACAAGGACAAAATTCAAAATTCCAACAAATCGTACGAAATTTCGCAAGAAATTTTGGAAGCATAATGCGTCTATTTCGTAGTGCCTGGCGACATGACGACGACAGGAGATCAGATCATCACGCCTAATCCACATGCAGCTCTAGGATTTTATTTTTCTGGATCCTATGTGCAACATGGACCTATCGGAAGGCGGAGTTACTCTTGCCAGCGCGCAGCCATGAGAACCGCGTCCGCTGCCGAATGAGAAAGCACTCGAGGGAGGCTAGCCCCAGGTAGGCGCACTTAAGTTTGTGCCACAACCAAGCCTGATCGTCGGACAGCAACCTGAAATCCTGCGCCTCATCCAGGCGGGCATTGATCTCGCAAGCAAGCAGATGCTCGAGAGAGATGTCACCCCAGCGGCGAAGCTTGTGCGTGGTGGCCTTGAAACATTCATAGATCCTACGGAAGGGGTTGGGTCTGGGACAACGGAGTGCCAAGCCAGGGAAACCGCTCGAAGTGGAAGCGTTTCCTCTCCGATCTTGGAGCACAATCAATGAGCAGCGGGCAATGGTCGTACGTTGCCGAGGCGAGGCAGCAAAGCATGTAGGACTGCTGGGACGTTTTTCCAGGAAGGGGTACAAAGCACACGGTTGTTCCCCGCGAGGTAGATGTCGTGGAGCTCCATGTCTGCAATAAAACGGCGAAAACAGCTCATGATCCGGTGGTTCAATCTGTTATTGTTCTTGTCAGCAGCTGAGGTGATCATGCTGAAGTCACCGCCAACCATCCATGGACCTGCCGCGGAGTTTTACCTTTCAAAAACTAGAAGAACCAGCAAGTAACCATTTATCCACCTACTAGCTGAAAAATCACGTGGGAATCGAGCCCTTTTGAATTTCTTTACCATTTGTTTTTTGAGAATCATGAATTTGTGAATTCTATATCATAAGAAATAATAACTGGAATGCACATATCACATGAGGGTGGGAAAACTTGGCTAGATTGTGAGCTTTAAAGTTAGAAGCACTTCGTGGTGCCGCTCCCCTCAACAAATTCAATGTTCAAGGACATGACGGCAGTCCACTATGACTGGAGAGACATAATCCGCATGGTTGTCTTATCAGAATCCCCCACGACAAGTATGGTCTCGCCCTTTGTAGGATTGTTTGTCCAAATGGTGGGTGGACCTTGAAACAATAGGATGGGATGAGGCTTTCAGACATTTTATTCCACCATGGACATCTCTAATTTGGGTGATGCCATAGAGATGTCCTACGGATGGGATACAGCGCGACGAACATCAGTGCATGCAAGGATTACTAATGTGTGGGGGGCTGATTGTGAGAGTGGAGCACTTGCCACCGTACGTAACCCCAGGCAGCGAATGTTCGCTCGCTAGATTTCTCGCTGAATATATTTTTCAGGCTTCAGCATGGCCCCGCGTAGAAGATTCCACCTTCCAGCCCATGCAGAGTTAGCTCATTGAATTGGCGTGACCTTCCCGGTCATTTTTTGCAGTAAAAAATAAATTGGTATAATGAGGAAAAGAAAAGGAATAAGATTGAACTGGAGATGGGAGGTATCGATCCCCCAGCCTCTATACATATAGATACATTGTAAAGCACTCTACCATTTGAACTACATCCCCCTTTATATCAATAATGTTAATTACTATAAATTATATTGATTATCTGTGATTAAGAATTGATCAACCCTGAGCAGCTGCGAGCCCTGGCGCTAGTAGTTTCTTCGTTACTTAACATTAGGGCTGGAAAAAAAGCTCGAAGCTCGTGAGCTAAATGAGTAGCTCGTGACTCGGCTCGAATCGACTCGAACTCGAAGAATAACGAGTCGAGCCGAGCTTTAGTTTAATATCGTTTATAGACCAAGTTAAACGAGAGCCAATCTCACGAGTACTCGTGTAACTCGTTAGGCTTGGTACAAAAGATCAGCTACTTCCAATATAAAAAAAGATCAGCCACTCAGCACCCTATGTCCCAGACGCACAACACAAGGCCTAGCCGTTGAAGGCCCAACCGTCTAGGAGACTCATGTGTTACAAGGAAATTACTATTGTTTAGTGATATATATGATTAATATATACATAATAATTTTTATAATGTTTGAGGGTTTTATGTTCATATCTTTAACGAGCTTAACAAGCTAAACGAGCCAGCTCGCGAGTTATACGAGTCGAGCCAATCTTGGATTTGAGCTCGTTAATGATAACGAGTCGAGTCGAGCTAGCTCGTTAATGAAACGAGCTCTAGCGAGTCAAGCCGAGCTGGCTCGACTTGGCTCGAATTCCAGCCCTACTTAACATGTGCATATTAAGGTAGCTAAACTAGCATAGTCCACCACTAATCAGTTGATATTTGTATTGAATTTCCACCTCAAATGAAAAAAAAAGTTTTTTTTTGCAAGAAACTTCCAATCTATTCATCTACAATGGCAGTACAAATAACAATAGAGATAATAAAAATTGCAATCATGTCCGTAGACCACCTAGCGACGACTACAAGCACTCTTCCTCATCGGAGCCGGATATAACTTGTTTTAGTAGACGGTCGGGAAGTCATCGTGCTAAGGCCCATGGGACCAGCGCACCAGACTAGCAACCATCGCCGATGACGAAAGTCGTAGATCAGAAGAATCAATCCAGTAAACACCCATATTTCAAGGACTGTGTATTTTGATGTTTCAAGTTTCCAGAGAGCAAAACTGATGATCTAAAGGATATTTAGTTAATTTAGTGCCTGCTATGAGTACTGTCCCAGCTCCCATTTGGTATCGATGACATATATAAGCTGTCCGAATTAACAAGGTTTTATATACTTGATGAATGAATAGCAAGAAATTTTAACCACCAGAGTCCAAAAAAATATGAAAAATAAAAGGATCGTATAAATTTGACCTACCTTCCTTAACTATACTGTTGCCAGATAGATTTGAAATGTAAATCATGTGGCTAGTAAACTGATTTCATGAATGCATGCTAAGAAACGCATGATTCAGAAGCCATCACTGTCCATTATTTAATCAGCACGGTTCATAGTTCTCTCCAAGAACAACTTGAGGAGAAGATACGCATGTGTATCACTGCGTACAACAAAAGGCCTAATTAACTAAGACATGGGAAAAGGGACTGACATATGTAGCATACCCAAGAAAGGACGTGACTAATGCAATCTTGACTTAATGCAAATTCAGATGAACAACACGCTACTACCCCAGAGTAAAATACAGAGAGTCAAATGCAAGTCATGGTTAAGAAAAGCCTTCCAAATTTTTATAGCAAAAATCAGACCAGTCTGGACATCAGCAATATGGTTTGTGAGCATTGAAGTCAGACCTCACTCTGTGTTGTTGCGGTGGAGTTGTAAAAACTGACATCCAATCTACGATCTGAGAAAAACATGACTGCAGATCCTTCGCACCTGCTTCTATTTACAAACAAATTGCACAGAAGTATCGGCACAATAGAATCTTGGTCGTGACGTTGTAGAGGGATAAGCTGGTCCAGAGAAGGGAGGGGAGGCAACGGAGGGCTGCAGATGTGTCCCGGGCTCCCGACTAAGGGCCTTGTTCGGTGCGTTCGTTCAGGGCCACCGGAGTGAGGAGGAACCGGAGGGGAGGCACGATGTGCGCAGAGTATAAATCAGCCGCGCGAGGATGTCTTGCAGGCCATGGCGGCGGCAAGGAGTCGGCGGGATACTAACGACCTGATCCTTCCGAGGCCACCCGGCCAGTTGGATCCCCCACACGTTATGGGGATGGCCACCTCCGGCACGTCCAATTCGTCCGATGCCGCCACCGCAAGGAGGACCAGGAGCAGAGGAACAACATGATGGAGCGGCTCTGAACGTCAGCGCGGTAGCGCAGTGCGGCCGATGCCTCCGTCGTGAGGACTCGAAGCGGAGGAACTGCAGGAGGGAGCGGCTCTGAACACTTGCGTGGGGAGGCTGGCGGAGGGAGGAGGACCCAGAGCAGGTGGAAAAGATTGGGATGACCGTGTGTTAAATAGGATGGCCTAAAATAATTAAAACGATGTGTGTAGAAGATGAAGAAGGAAGAGTAACAGATGCTCCCCGCACATTGTTGCGGGAATGTTTGCAATACATTCAGTAAGAATTGGTTGTATGAAACATGAATTTTAGGGTTATAATATGAGCACCCAGCTAGCGAGCGGTCAGATAAGAGGCTTATGATGCAGTTCGCTTTGGATCTTGGTCTTCTTGGAATTGGGAACGCGCGTAGTACTCTGCAAATTTTTTTTTTGAGGAAAGTACTCTGCAAATCTTACTTGCAGCAAATATAGTACGTGCCCTCTAAAAAAAGATAGTACGTGCCCCCTCAAAAAAAAAGAGATAGTACGTGCCGTTTCATGCGTGGAATAATGGCAGCAGTTTCCGTGTCAGATTCCAGCCAGGCAATGCAACCGGATAATATGCCGTACGTACGTAGGGTATAAGCTGCAACACGATTCGAACATATTCGAGATCGATCGGAACACGATTTAACTGCTCGTGGATCGATCTGCCGGCGGAGCACACCTTCCACGTTGATGTCGACTCAGTGGTCCGATCTCCCCGACGATCTCTTCCACCTGATCTACAGCAAGGTCACCATCCTACGCGACCGTGTGCGCTTCGCCGCCATATGCAGGCCGTGGCGAGCCGCCGCGATCGCGGTGAGGCATGTGGCGCCGCCCGTCATCCCGTGGCTCGTCTTCTCCTTGTTATGCGGCGACGACCCCAGCACGAGGCTCGCATATCGCCCCGAGGATGGCGGGGTCATGCGAATCCCGCTCCCGGGCAAGGCACTGATCGATAAGCGGGTGGTGGGAGCTCACGACGGTGGCTGGGTTGCGGCGTGTGGGGACAAGCAGCTTATAGTCATGAACCTCTTCCCTGTCGTCGAGGTGACGCATCCCGCAAATGACACAAGGACAATCTGCTTAGACATGTGTAGCGACATGCTTTGGAAGGTTGTCTTCTCGAAATCCCCCACCACAAGTGGATGCATCTGACAGGGGAACTAATGCTCTGGCAACTCACGATCAGAGGAGACGATGGTTTTGCGTCGCGTTTAACTGTGCGACTTTTCTCATTTTTCCTTTCTCTATTTATTGGGTACAAAAGGGAAACGGAGTGGCCCGTAGTTTCCTACCTCTACGCCACGACCCTGACAACTCGTGCCATCCCACGAGTTCGCGTCGTGCTAAACCACCCGAGCTAAACGCATGGGCTAATGTGACGTGGTCACATCGTGCTACAGGCCCATGCAGCCTACATGCAAGGCACGCACATGTCGCAGGCTCTCACCAAACAAAATAGGCTGAAAAAACTAACTAGCTAACGTTTTTCTTAGCGACTAGATTAGCTAACAGATCACCCCCCTAATCTTGTCGCCTCCTGATTATTTCAGACATGCCGATCTTCCCCCTCAGCTCCAAGAACCGGATCCATCCGAGCGCTTTCGTGAGAATGTCGGCGAGCTGGTTGGCGGTGTTGACGTAGTCGATGCTGATGCGCCCGTCCTCCACGCACTCACGGATGAAGTGATAGCGCAAGTCAATGTGCTTGCTACGATCGTGGAAGACGGGATTCTTTGACAAGGAGATGGCCGACTTATTGTCAACCAGTAGCTTCGGCTGTTTGATCTTTACGTTGAGCATCTCTCCAACCAGCCGAGCTAGCCAAATGCCCTGGCAGGTAGCAGTAGTGGCGGCCATGTACTCGGCCTCGCATGAGGAGATCGCCACCACACGCTGCTTCTGGGACTGCCAGCTTACGGGGCTGCCGCCGAGGAAAAAGAGCACTCCCGTTGTGCTTCTCCTGTTGTCGATGTCGCCGGCGTGATCCGCGTCGCTGTACCCCAACAGCTCTGGCGTGCCCTTCCCGCAGACGTAGGCACACACGTGGTCAATCGTGCCGCCTCTTCACCGCTGCGTAGTGATCAGATGCCGGCGCCTCCATGAAGCGTCTCAGATATCCGACGGCGAAGGAGATATCCGGCCTCGTGTGAACGAGGTAACGCAACCCTCCGATGATGCTGCGGTACAGGGTGCTGTCCACCGACTTCTCCTTGCTGTCCCTGCTCAATTTCAGCCGCGCCTCCATCGGCACGTTGCCGGGGTTGCAGTCGTCCATCCGGGTGTGCTCCAGCAGCTTCTTGGCATAGGCCGCCTGGCACAGCGTATCCGATCACGCTCGTGGCGCACCTCGATGCCGAGGTAGTAGCTGAGCCGCCCGAGATCGCTCATACGAAAGAGCGACGTCATCTGGCGCTTGAAAGAGCCAATCTCCGACGGGTCCGAGCCGGTGATGATGAGGTCGTCGACGTACACGCCGACGAGCAGCAACTTGCTCCCCTCCCCACGCCGGTACACAGCGTGCTCGGACGGACATCGCTCAAAACCCAGGGAGCGCAAGCTTTCGTCGAGTTTGGCGTTCTACGCCCTCGGTGCTTGACGAAGCCCGTACAATGCCTTCCGTAGGCGCAGCACCTTCTCCTCCTTGCCGGGCACGGCGTACCCCGGCGGCTGGACGACGTAGACCTCCTCGAGTAGGTCGCCGTTCAAGAAGGCGGACTTGACGTCCATGTGATGCACTGGCCAGGCGTGGTGCGCAGCGAGCGCGATCAAGACGCGCATAGAGTCCATTCGCGCCACCGGCGCGAACACGTCCTTGAAGTCCACTCCCTGAACTTGGACGTATCCCTTCGCCACCAGCCTCGCCTTGCGCTTCACCACCGCCCCATGGGCGTCCTTCTTGAGCTTGTAAACCCACTTGAGGCCTATAGCGCGGTGTCCAGGCGGGAGCTCCGTGAGTTCCCACGTGTGGTTGTCGATGATGCTTTGCATCTCCTCGTCCATGGTGCTCCGCCACCCTGGTTCCTTCTCCGCATCAAGGTACGAGGCTGGCTCCTCCCCTGCAAACAGGCAGAGAGGACTGTACACCGTCTCGACCTCCTCCGTGGTCTCCCATAGGTTCTTGAACGTGCGGTAGCGCCTTGGTGCCTCTGCTCTAGGGGCCGGCTCAGACGCGCCTGTTGGCGGGGACGCGAACTCGACGCCGGACGCCGCTGAGATCGGCGTCATGAGCTCATGTGTCGTGGGAGTAGTAGGGGAGACCCCTCTGGCGTCGGGCGTGGGAGTGGCCGGAGAAGCCTCTCTGGGATCGGGCGCGGGAGTGGAAGGAGCCGGCGAAGTTGTCGCCGACGCGTCATCTTGGGCGTCGCGGGGGTCGGCCGGCAGGACGTGCTCGAGCTCGACCGTAAAGGTGTCCAGCGCCGGTGCCTGATCCTCTCCACCGGCCTCAGCGCGCCAGTCCCAGGAACCATCTTCGTCGAAAACAATGTCCCTGGAGACGTGTACACGGTTCGTCGAGGGATGAAGCACATGGTACGCCGCCGAGCCAGGCTCGTATCCTAGGAACACCACGGGCACGCTCCTGTCATCAAGTTTCTTCAGGTTTGGCTTCGTTACCTTGACGTGTGCGATGCAGCCAAAGGTGCGCAGATGCTGAATGCTTGGACGACGCCCACACCACGCCTCGTGTGGTGTCATCTTCTCAACGCTCTTCGTCGTGGATTTGTTGAGGAGATATACGGCCGTCGTTATGGCCTCGCCCCAGAAGCGTCCCGGCATGCCCTTGGCCTTCAGAAGACTGCGCGCCATGCCGACGATCGTTTGCTTGCGCCTCTCTAGCACGCCGTTTTGCTGGGGCGTGTAGGGCGCGGTGAGCTGCCGTCGCACTCCCTGATCGGCGAAGTACTCGCCGAGGCTGTGGGAGGTGAATTCACCCCCTCGATCTGTGCGCAGCACCTTGAGCTTGTGGCCGGACTCGAGCTCCGTCATGGCCTGGAACCGCTTCAGCGCTGCCGACGCCTCGTCCTTGGCGGTGAGCAGCACGAGCCACATGTGCCTGCTATGGTCATCGACCAGCAGGAGGAAGTACCTCTTCCCGCCCGGCATTGGCGGACTGATTGGCCCATACAGATCGGCGTGGACCAGCTCCAGTGGTGTCGCGGCTCGGTTGAGAGCCCTGTCGGGGAAGGGTGCGCGTCGATGCTTACCGGCGAGGCAGGCCTCGCACACCCGATCAGCCTCGTCGACGAGTGGTAGGCCATGCACCATGCCGTCCCGGGCAAGTTGACGTGGTGCCCGGAAGTTGACATGGCCGTAGCGCGCGTGCCAGCGCCACGCGTCCTCGCCGCCGTGTACGGCGAGGCGCACCGGCCGCGCCGGAGCGAGCTGAAGGATGTAGAGCCGTCCCGCGTTGCGTTGTACGCGGGCGAGGAGGCGCCCTCCGGGTTCGCGCAGTTGGAGTACGCCGTGATGGATCGTGGTCTCGTACGCGATCTCATCTAACTGTCCGATGCTAACTATGTTGCTGCACAAACGGGGTATAAAATACACCTCGGACAACACAAGATGCTCACCATTGTGACACTGGAACACGATTGTCCCCTTGCCCTCGATGTGGACGGCCGATCCGTCGCCGAGCTTGACCCTCCCGCGCACGCCGGTGTCCAGCTCGGAGAAGATGTCCCGCCGCCCGGACATGTGGTTACTGGCTCCGGTGTCCAGATACCACGCCATGTCGCAGCGCTCGCCTTCTGCCGCCGCGCGCTCCTGGGAGTGCTCCTCATTCAAGAGCACGTGCTCACCAGCGCCGCCGGCGGTCACCACGATCTCGTGCGCGCTAGCAAGGAGGAGTGCTGACTCATGCGTTTCCTCCTGAGCCAGATTCACCTGCTCCTTGCGTTCGCGCCGTGGCTCGGTGCAGTCGCGGGAGAAGTGCCCGTTCTTGTTGCAGTTGTAGCACTTCACCTTGCTCATGTCACGGCCGCCGCCGCCGCCGGACCCGCCGGCGTTGTTGTCGCCGTCCTGCGGCGGGCGGGAGTCGTTCCTCTTCTTCTGGTTCTTACCCCGGCGGTTGTTCTGCCCGCCATTGCCGTTGCCACCACCGGAGCCTTGCCCGGTCTCGCGCCCTTGGCGACGCGCCTCCCACTGGCGTTCAGTGAGAAGCAGCTCCCCGCCGGCCTGGCCGGGCGTGGCCGCCCCGCAGCGCTCCTCGGCCGTGCACAGCCGCCCGATCAGCTCCTCGACCGAGATCGTCCTTAGGTCGAGCAACGTCTCGATTGCCACTGCGATCTGTGCGTAGCGAGAAGGGACAACCCGCAGGAGTTTCTGAACGACTCGTACCTCTTCCACGTTGTCGCCGAAGTTTGATTTAGGGTTGCGTGGGGCATAGCCTCCACATATCTCGTATATATATAAGACCAACAATACAGAGTTAGATTACAATACGACAGGTATAAGACATTTCCAACACACCCCCTCAATCTGAACTACTACTACATACAAGGTTCAGATTGGACCGAAAACGTTCTAACATCTGTCGTGTGGCCGGTTTAGTAAATACATCAGCCAGTTGGTCATTAGACGAGATAAACCTGACATCTAAAACACCAGAAGCAACGCGTTCATGCACAAAGTGAAAATCTACCTCTATGTGCTTGGTTCTTGCGTGAAAGACTGGATTTTCCGTCAGGTATGTAGCCCCAAGATTATCACACCATAGAATGGCGGTACGCTGCTTGAAGACCCCAAGCTCCTTGAGTAAAGTCTCCACCCAGATTGCTTCAGCTGCTCCATTAGCTAAAGCTTTATACTCTGCCTCCGTACTCGATCTAGAGACAGTTGGCTGTTTCTTGGAACTCCATGAGACAAGATTTGATCCAACAAACACAGCAAAACCACTATTGGAACGGCGGTCATCAATGCATCCAGCCCAATCAGCATCCGTGAAAATACTCACACCAGTGGAAAGTGATTTATGAATCCTCAATCCCGTACTCAAAGCCCCTTTGACATAACGCAATGTACGCTTGACAGCTTCCCAATGCTCATTAGTCGGCTGTGATAAATACTGGCAAACCTTGTTGACTGCAAAGGACAGATCAGGACGAGTGAGCGTTAAATACTGAAGTCCTCCAACAATGCTGTGATATCGAGTGGCATCCTCAACACCCAAGGGAGTGCCGACATCACGAGGCAGATGCTCAGTGGCAGATAATGGTGTAGAGGTTGGCCTGCAATTCTCCATACTCACACGATGAAGAAGATCAAGTGCATACTTGAGTTGAGTCAGCGTCATGCCCCCGGAATTGTAGGATACTTCAAGCCCCAAGAAATACTGGAGAGGACCAAGATCCTTGATGGGAAAACTGTCGGAGAGGGATCTCACCAGACGATCAACTGCATCCGGAGTGGAGCCAGCAATGACAATATCATCAACATACACAAGCATGTATATCTGGACGCCATGTGCAGCAAAGATGAATAGAGATGCGTCCGCCCTAGAAGGAACAAAACTAAGCTGAAGAAGTCGAGCACTGAGACGAGCATACCATACACGTGGCGACTGTTTAAGACCATAAAGATCCCGTTGCAACTTGCACACATGCGAAGGAAACCGAGCATCTTCAAAACCTGATGGTTGCTGCATATAAACAGTCTCGGAAAGAAAACCATGAAGAAATGCATTGCTGACATCAACTTGCCTTAAACTCCATCCGCGTGAAACAGCAAGCGAAAGAACCAGACGAATAGTAGTCGGTTTTACCATGGGACTGAAAGTATCACCATAGTCAAGACCTTGTTGTTGAGTAAAACCACGAGCAATGAGGCGAGCCTTGTGCTTGTCAACAGACCCATCAGCGTGTTGCTTCGTCTTGAACACCCATTTACTGCCAACAATGTTAACGCCAGGTGGTCGAGGAACCAAGACCCATGTGCCATTTTGACGAAGTGCTGCAAACTCAGCAACCATAGCATCACGCCATGCCGGCTCATGAAGGGCATCACGATGTGACACCGGTGTCGCAAAGAAGGCACGATGAAGAGGATTATACCGCACCGTCCCATCGGTAAATTCCTTCTCACGTCGAGTAGAATCACGGGTACGAGTCACCATCGGATGAGGGGGCTGGACGGCCAGAGGCGTAGGCGAGGATGACGACGGTGCTGGACTTGGCGATGGTGGCACAGGAGCCGGCGAAGATGGCTCATGGGCCGACGAGGCACACGGGGAACCAGCCGCCGCTCCAGGCACTGACGAGGCCGACTCGTGGGCTGGCGAGGCGCAGATGGAGCCAGCCGCACGCGCAGGCGGGACCCCTCCCTGGGAAACCAGGCCGCCATGCACGTCGATCTGCATGGCGTGTACGTCGCCCGTGGCCGGGCGCTGAGCATCACTGGAGGGCGAATCCTGCACAGGAGAAACGTTGGCTAGGCCAGAAGGATTAGTAGCCAAGTAGGTTAAGTCGTAATTACGCACATGTGCACTCGTAGCCGGTTCTCTGGATGGAAAAGAAATAGCCTCGTCAAGTGTAGACACATCGACAATGACACCGGGAGTAGCAAACGGAAAAACAGACTCGTCAAAGATAACGTCATGTGAGATGTATATACGACCCGTAGATCGATCAAGACACTTGTACCCCTTATGCATAGGACTATAGCCCAGAAAAACACACATCTTGGACCGAAATTCTAGTTTGTGTGAGTTATATTTCCGCAAACTAGGCCAACAAGCACACCCAAAAGTACGAAGAAAAGAATAGTTGGGTGGAATTTTCAGAAGACGATGAATAGGAGTATCTTGACCAAGCACGGGGGTGGGCATGCGGTTAATTAGGTAACACGCAGTCAGAAAAGCTTCATCCCAATAACGTAAAGGGAGAGACGAGTGAGCCAACAAAGCAAGACCAGTTTCAACCAAGTGTCGGTGTTTGCGCTCGGCAATGCCATTCTGTTGGGAGGTGTGAGGGCAAGAGACTCGGTGAGAGATGCCCGTACGAAGAAAATAACGGTGCAACTTATGGTATTCCCCCCCCCCCCCCGGTCAGATTGGACAGCTTTAAGTTTAGTATCCAAAAGGCGCTCAACATGTGCTTGAAAAACATAGAACACCTGTTCAACATCAGACTTATGTTTTAGTAGATAGATCCAGCAAAACGGGAGTAGTCGTCAATAAAACTCACATAATACTTGTTCAAGAGGCATAGTAGACACACGAGCAGAAGCAGTATAAGATAGTTGACGACTTTTACCACATTGACAAGCATCACAAACTAAAGCAGAAGTATCTGAGGTTGAACACTCGAGATCATTAGTCCTAACAATGGAACTAACGACATTTTTGGATGGATGACCGAGACGCTGATGCCACTGAGATGAGGAGACACGGACGCTGGACGACGCTTGACGCTCGGACCGATGTGAGGCTCGTCCGAGTGGAAGAGGGTAGAGCCCTCCTTTGCTTCTACCTCGAAGAAGAATTCTCCTGGTGCCTTTGTCCTTAACAAGGAAAAAATATTTATGAAATTCAATGAAGATACGATTATCCGACACAAGACGATAGACTGATAGAAGATGTTGGCTAATATTTGGAACATGTAAAATATTGTTCAGGCAAAGGGAAGAACCGGCTAAGGTCGAGTGCCCAATATGCGAAATAGACAAACCTGAGCCGTTGGCCACCTGAACCTGATCATGGCCGCCGTAGCGCTCGCGGAACTGAAGACGCTCCAGGTCACTAGTCAGGTGATCCGTGGTGCCGGAGTCCAGAACCCAGTGCGTGGAGTTGTTGGAGGAGGTCGATGCATTATATGCCGAGCGGCCATTGCCGCTGGAGTAGTCTGAATCGAAGCGCTTCTTGCAGGTGTCGGCTTCGTGACCCCAATTCTTGCAAATCTGGCACCTCGGGTGCCAGCGACGATTGCCGTTGCGACCGTTGCCGCCTCCTCCACCGCCGTTATTACGACGGTTGTCCTGGCCGCCGTGCTGGTAGCCCTGCCCCTGTTGCTGCGGGTAGCCTCCAGCGGGGCGGACGTCGGTGGCGCGACCAGTGTCGGATGCTCGAGGACGGTTGACGGGGGCGGGAGCACCGGACCGTGCCACGGCGTTGACCGACGAGGTCCACTCCTCATCGTCGGCCTGTTGCGACAGCTACAGCGCTTCATAGTTGAGAACCATGGAGTAGAACTCAGCCAACGTGACTGGGGTGACCACTACGCTGAGCGAAGCCGCGATCGGGTTGAAGGCCTTGCCCAATCCGGTGAGCATGTAGTCAATGATCTCGTCGTCAGCGAGGGGGGATCTAGCGGAGGCCATGGCGTCGGCAAGAGCCTTCACCTTGTGCATGTACTCGCCGACAGTCATGTCGTTCTTCTTCAGCGACTGAATCTGTCGCCGGATGTGCCGAACCCCGGCACGGTTCTGCGCGCTGATCAGCTGAGACACAATGTCCTCCGTCATGGAGGAGAGGAGCATCCCGAGGACCTTCTGGTCCTGCGTCCACCACGTTGCATACACAGGGTTTGCCACAGTGGTGGCGGCATCACCCGCCCCCTGGGAGATGGTTGTGGGCGGAGCAGCGATGGAGTCGTCGAGGTAGCCATGGAGAGAAGCACCGGAGAGATGCGTCACGGTGAGGGTTTGCCATAGCGGGAAGTTGCCGCGATCCAGTCGTACGCCAAGAGAAGGCGCGATGGACGGGATTGGCGCTGTCGCGGCCGGAGGCATCATCACCGGGCCGATAATGGCCAGTTGCATCGCTGCAGAAGAGGATCCAGACGCCATCGAGCAGAAGCTTCAGCAAAAAAAGGGCGACAAAGCGAGAACGATCGTGCGAGTGGCGACGTGAGAAGGGCGTGCGGCGCGGCTTCGACGAGAGATCGATCGGATCGGATCGGGCGTGCTGTGCGGCGATCGGATCGGACGTGCTGCGCTGCACGGCTTCGAGGAGTTGCGACGGTGCGATGGAAAAGAGTGGCTCTAATACCAAGTTTGATTTAGGGTTGCGTGGGGCATAGCCTCCACATATCTCGTATATATATAAGACCAACAATACATAGTTAGATTACAATACGACAGGTATAAGACGTTTCCAACAGCCGAGGGTGCGCAGCTGGTTGACAAGGCTCGTGATCCGCGTCCCAAAGGCGTCGAGGGACTCGCCGTCGCGGAAGGCGATCTGCTCAAACTCCGTGCGCAGCCGTTGCGCGGTCGCCTCGCGCACACGGTGCACTCCCATGCGCATGACCTTGATGGTGTCCCAGGCCTCCTTCGCCGTCTCCTTGACGACGAGGACGCCGAGCATCTCCGGTGGGACGGCTCGGAAGAGGACGCCGAGTGCCGACTTGTCGTCACGTGCATGTTGTGCGTTGCCCTCCATCGCGTCCCAGAGCCCCCAAGACTCCAGGTGCACCTTCATCACGAGAGACCACTCGATGTAGTTCGTGGACGTGAGCGTCGGGAACGTGGTGCCCGCGCTCGGCACGAGCGGCGCGCGCTCCGTGGCCGCCGCCTGGTGGATCACCACCTGCCGCTCCCTCCTCACGCGGCTCCGTCCGCGGCTGCGCTCCCGTGGTGGAGTGCGCGAACGGCTCCCACCACCGTTGCGGGCTGCCGCCGCCGTCTGGTCCGGCTGAACTTCGGTGTCAGCCATGGCGTCAGGATCGCCGGAAAGAGGCTCTGATGCCAATTGACAGGGGAACTAATGCTCTCGCAACTCACGATCAGAGGAGACGATGGTTTTGCGTCGCGTTCAATTGTGCGACTTTTCTCGTTTTTCCTTTCTCTATTTATTGGGTACAGAAGGGAAACCGAGTGGCCGGTAGTTTCCTACCTCTACGCCACGACCCTGACAACTCGTGCCATCCCACGAGTTCACGTCGTGCTAAACCACCCGAGCTAAACGCATGGGCTAATGTGACGTGGTCACATCGTGCTACAGGCCCATGCAGCCTACATGCAAGGCACGCACAAATCGCGGGCTCTCGCCAAACAAACTAGGCTGAAAAAACTAACTAGCTAACGTTTTTCTTAGCGACTAGATTAGCTAACAGATAATGGCTGCCATCACCCAGGAATGTGGTATCGCCCTCTGCCGGATTGGTTTTCCTGAGAGCGGGTGGACGACAGCACAATGTGATACACTAAAACTCCTGGACAATCGTATTCTGCAGTGGACGGCTCTATGGCCTCACCCGCATCAAGGAACTAATCAAGTTCGAAATAGGCGTGAGCAAACATGGTGGGTTGGTGGTCACATGGGAACACAATCAGCCGATCCGTATTGGTAGAGGCATTGCTCCGTGCCTAAACTACATTGTTGATCTGCACGGCAAGCTCGCGATGTTGGAGAGGACATGGTCGTCAAACGGTATCCGCCGTTGACCTTTATGGAAGGTGTTTAAGCTTGTTGACGACTCAACCAGTAAGGATGCTCTCAAGTGGGAGGAGATAGCTTGGGTGATCATGCCTTGTTTTTTGGGGAAATGTGGTCGAAAATGGTGTACGTGTCGGCGACCGGCGTAGCGGGGTGCAAGCGAACTATGTCTATGCCGACGACATGGCGTTGACGTATTTGTGCGGCCATGATGATCATGTATTTCCTACTCTTGATGAAAGCACTGACGATGTCATGCCAGAGATCAAATCAGCAGGATCTATTATAGTTCCTCATGCTTCAACTGGCAGGTGGATTCTCCCTCCGGATTTCTAGCCGACCAAGAGTACTCTAGCATGACACCTCTAATTTTATTCATAGCATACAAGGTATTACGAATAGCTACGGTACACACAGTGTCAAGCCTTGTTCAATTATCGTTGCCGACTGGAGGATGTATGGTTTGAGTGGTTTGATGCTGTGTAAGCAAAAAATAAAGTATAAAGAGAGTGTTAGATATGCTTACAAACACTCTCTGATATCGTATAAGATTCAAGTGGACATGTCACTCCAATCCTGTCTTTTTCCTGTTCTTGCGTTTTCAAATTTCTGCGAATGAGAGAGGCCCTAAGAGTACTGTCCCACCTCCTATTGGTATCAAATGACAAATATAAGCATATCTAAAAACTAGCTGGGATGGAAAACTATCTAGGTACAATTCATTCAGTTGCCTAAATTTATGGGGATTTGTAGTTGAACAGCTTCATGTCTGTCAATAGACAATTATTTAGCAGCTTCGGGTTGATGATGATGAGCTGCTCCCAGCTGGTGTTCGCCACACCCAAATTACACTGGCGACGTCGTCCTAGGCTGTGCCAAAGTATGGCAAGGTCGATGCAGCCATTGGGAGTGGTTGGAGCGCCCCTAGCAGGCAGGCACACGAGAGGCAGATGATGGAGTGGGCGTTGAGCAAGCGTCAGCATCAGCTGGCCCCATGGAGTGCAGCACACCGGTGAGGAACGGGAGGATCGGTGGCCTGGTTCAGCGCATGGGAAGATGCGAGTTGTTGAGGGAGTGGCTTGGTGTGCGTTGTCAGAGTCGAGGATTTGTTGGTGTACACATGCAAGTGTTTTCTACTCCACTGAAAAGTATATGTACATACTTGATAGGTTATAGAAGCTGTTAGTAGCTAGCAGAAAGAAAGATTCAATTTAGTCATGACTTAACAAGAGAATTTGGTATACTCGATCAAAACAGAAGCATTAGGGAGTCAATTCCGTTAAAGCAGGTACTACTGCATACAATTACCAGCATCGATACCGGAGCCCTACTGGGCACAGAATATGAAACCACCAATCTTAGATTCATGGTACATGTTTCGATGAGAGCTATGCCATGAATACAAATTCAAATTTTCCAACTGCGAAAGCTCACTGGTCGCACACCATTGGTGCATGTTAGGATGCTATTCCACACCTAAAGAAAACACTATAGTTGCCTAATACTAGTACATGTCAAAGTGAAGGTAGTGTCTCGTATACCTTCTTTCTTGTACTGAGAATAAAGACTGGTAAATATCAATGTGACACAGTACGTATCGTGATGGCCGAGGGATCAATCAGCAAATTCCAATTTCACATCAAGTTATTATTCATAACCAAATAGAAGCCTGAATGTCCGGATATTCCTACGAGAAGAGCATAATAAGAACGTTTTTTTTTAAAAAAGGAGGATGACCCCCGGCCTCTGCATCTGGGCGATGCATACGGCCGCTTTATTAATTATTATCACAAAACCTTACAAAGTCGTACAACAGCAAGACTAAAGCCACCGTCTAAGCAACAACTGTCGCTACACCTATCCAATTGATGAAGGGGCGCAGATAGTCTGGGCCTAATACCAAACAGACATCGCAACCAAACCTAAACATCTAAGATCTGAGGTCCCAACCAGGACGCCTGCCGGGTATGGGGCACCTACCAGTCCGGCGCACTCCTCAACCAGGACGCCTGCCGGGTATGAGGCCGCCGCAGCCACCTGCCACAAATCCATCTTCAGAGCTCTACTGTTGCATGTACCGTGCCAGGTCACTCTGCCATCGACGCCACCACGACGCCCGACAGCGTCGTCCTCTTGCGCGAGTCCATCCTCCCACAGCGAACTCCGAATCTGCACTGCACCACGCCGTCAAGATCCGTCGCCATCAGTGTGTAGGATGAAGCACCGCTCCACCAAAGAATCCGTCCTCTGGTCCCTCGATCACGTGTGTACCTCCAAAAATGACGCCCCAAGGGAGGAACGACACCAGAGCGCCGCCGTCATCCGATCATCCGATCTAGGGTTTCCTCCGGAGGTAGCAGAGAGTGGCCTTGAACTTCTCCACGGCGATGCCTTCAAGAAGGGAACGGCGCAGATAGCGCCGCCACCGCCGGCCTTAGCAGAAGCCGAAGGCAAGTTTTCACCCAGATCAGTTCGAAGGAATCCACTCTCGTGCATGGGCCGCCGTCACCACCAGCACCACCAGGCAGACCTTGGAGTACCAGCAGATCAGCGAGCCACCGACACCACCGCATCCAGATCGCCGGCCACGCCGGGCCGCCGCCATCCCCCGCGCCGTCTGGGTCAGAGACGGAGCTACCGACCGCGCACAGGGACCGCCGCCACCTGCACACGCCGGAGCGCCGCCGAGATCCGAGCGCCCGCCACCGCTTGCCAACGCCAACCGTTGCCCGAGCACTGGCGCCACCGTGGAGCCATCAGATCGGGGAGGGAGACGCTGCGCGCCGACCACCCTCGTGGACCCCGCCGCACGCCCGAGCGCCGGCGCCACCGCGGCGCCATCAGATCGGGAGGAGGAGGAGCCCACGCCTCGCCGCCCCGCGCAGATCACGCCGCCGCCATCGCCGCAGCGCCACCAAAGGGGAGCCCCGCAGATCCGCCGGCGGCCCGACCTGCCGCCGAGCCGAGCGCCGCCGCAAGGGCCGGCCGTCCCGCGCCACCCAGGAGCCTCGCGAGGAGGGAGGGAGCCCCGCCGCCGCCGACGTACGCGCGGGCTTTGCCCGGCGGCGTCCCCTGGCGGCGGCGAGGGAGAAGGAAGGCGAAGGAAGGGAGCGGCGGCAGCGATCTAGGGTTCCGCCCGGGCCGCTCGCAACGTTGGTTTATGAATATAAAGCTTGCAACAAAGAAGTTCCCACGCTCTGACCAAACATACAAGCCTCAAATAGTGTGAAGAAGTCGTTAGGTTCCCAAACCATGCATTTCTATGGATCGGTTGTTTTCACCGTATGTGCTATAGATGGAAACCAAGTTGAGATAAGAACCATGCTGCCCTTCGATTCTCCCTTTCTGAATGGAGCTAATAGATTCTTTCAGTAACCCTCACTGTCGCATTCCCATGCATCATCCAAGACAATTAAAAACCTTCTGGACTTCAGTCTCCCTTCATTGGATTTTGAAGCTGGCCTAAACTGGTTGTTTGAATTGCAGTTTTGTTTCCTTCTTTTTCAGCTGTAGGTATGCATCCAAGGCTCTGCCGGGTGAGGTTAAGCACATCAAAATCAGTTGTGACACATACCCAGACCCTAAGAGTTAACCAACAACCCTTTTATCATTATACAAGTGTTACGAGAATATTGTCTTTCCTATACCCCTAGGGCCAACAAGAGGCAAAACAGTGAGGGTTTCAGTGTGATATGTGTTACTGGTGAGTGCATTCACATTTTTCTAAAAAATGGCTCCCCTCTCATGCAATTTATCTTGTAAAACTAGCAATGTGTCCATGCGTTGCAACGGATCCGAAGTAGAATAATACATGTTCATAAACTTGAAAGAAAACACTCTAATTTTGATATACATATTGTTGGGAACGCAGTAATTTCAAAAATTTCCTACGATTACGCAAGATCTATCTAGGAGAAGCATAGCAACGAGCGGGGAGAGTGTGTCCATGTACCCTCGTAGACCGAAAGCGGAAGCAGGAGAGTGTGTCTTCACGATCCGACCGATCCTAGCACCGAACGTACGGCACCTCCGTGTTCAGCACACGTTCAGCTCGATGACGTCCCTCGTACTCCTGATCCAGTTGAGGCCGAGGGAGAGTTTCGCCAGCATGACGGCGTGGCAACGGTGATGATGAAGTTACCGGCGTAGGGCTTCGCCTAAGCACTACGACGATATGACTGAGGTGTGTAACTGTGGAGGGGGGCACCGCACACGGCTAAGAGATTGTCTGTTGTGCTTTGGGGTGCCCCCTTGGCCACGTATATAAAGGAGGGAGGAGGAGGAGGCCGGCCTAGGAGGGGGGCGCCTATAGGGGGAGTCCAACTAGGATTCCCAATCCTAGTTGGAGTCCCCTTCCTTTTCCAAGAGGGGAGAGAGGGAAGGAGTAGGAGAGGGAGAAGGAAAGAGAGGGGGGCGCCGCCCCCTCCCTAGTCCAATTCGTACTTGCCATGGGGGGGGGGGGGGGGGCGGGGGGGGGGGGGGGGGCGGCCACCCCTTGAGGCCCTCCTCTCCTTTTCTCGTATGGCCCATTAAGGACCGCTACTTCCCCCGGCGAATTCCCGTAATTCTCCGGTACTCCGAAAAATACCCGAATCACTCGGAACCTTTGCGATGTCCGAATATAGCCTTCCAATATATCGATCTTTACCTCTCGACCATTTCGAGACTACTCGTCATGTCTGTGATCTCATCCGGGATTCTGAACAAACTTCGGCCATCAAATCACATAACTCATAATACAAATCATCAACGAACGTTAAGCGTGCGGACCCTACGTGTTCAAGAACTATGTAGACATGACCGAGACACATCTCTGATCAATAACCAATAGCGGAACCTGGATGCTTATATTGGCTCCTATATATTCTACGAAGATCTTTATCGGTCAAACCGCATAACAACATACGTTGTTCCCTTTGTCATCGGTATGTTACTTGCCCGAGATTTGATCGTCGGTATCATCATACCTAGTTCAATCTCATTACCGGCAAGTCTCTTTACTCGTTCCGTAATGCATCATCCCGCAACTAACTCATTAGTCACATTGCTTGCAAGGCTTATAGTGATGTGCATTACCGAGAGGGCCCAGAGATACCTCTCCGAAACACGGAGTGACAAATCCTAATCTCGATCTATGCCAATCCAACAAACACCATCGGAGACACCTGTAGAGCATCTTTATAATCACCCAGTTACGTTGTGACGTTTGATAGCACACTAAGTGTTTCTCCGGTATTCAGGAGTTGCATAATCTCATAGTCATAGGTACATGTATAAGTCATGAAGAAAGCAATAGCAATAAACTAAACGATCATAGTGCTAAGCTAACAGATGGGTCTTATCCATCACATCATTCTCTAATGATGTGTTCCCGTTCATCAAATGACAACACATGTCTATGGTTAGAAAACTTAACCATCTTTGATTAACGAGCTAGTCAAGTAGAGGCATACTAGGGACACTCTGTTTGTCTATGTATTCACACATGTACTAAGTTTCCGGTGAATACAATTCTAGCATGAATAATAAACATTTATCATGATATAAGGAAATATAAATAACAACTTTATTATTGCCTCTAGGGCATATTTCCTTCACATATATCACTAAAAAATATTATGTTTCACTCAAAATATATTTCTCGGGCTGTTTTGATGAGGTGAGGAAGGGATGTGGTTGGTTTCAAGATATTAAGTGGTTTTCTGCAACTTGGAGCAGAGAAGTGGGCTATTGTTACAAAAAGGCCACAACTTACCTCACAGTCGTTAGATGCAGATCTAATGGTCAGAATTATGAATGGCAGACACCATCGTCACCAACTGATTCTTTTATAGGAGTAGAGATTATTGAGCCCATGGGAGCCTTTTAAGGGTTTTGGCTGTGCTCATTGCGGTGCTACCCTGGTTAGCAATTTCGAGAAAGTCAGTGATCACATATGTAGTTCAGTTCCCCAATTATGAACTTTGTTTTATTGGACATGGATAGTCTATTGAATGGCAACTTATCAACAGACTGGCCAACATTACCACTATTGGGAATGGTTGCATTGTGTTGGGTACCACTAGTGACAGGAGCATAATTAACAATCATCCTTTGCAGGCAAACAAGAAGAAAAACTCTAAGGAGAGGTGCCAACAGCGTCGAAAATAGCATGGCGACCATCGCGGGCGTGACACGGAGGAGATCGCCTACCTGCGGGGTAGTGGGCTCCTGGATGACAGCCTCGCTGGTGACATCGAGATGTTCCTGGATCATGAAGTAGTGGACCTCATCCAGCACGTCGTTGGCCTCATCAGTCTTCTTTCTTAGCACCTCTAGCAAGCCATACAGGCCAGGATGATTGCTCGCTTCCCTTTCCTAGGCTACATGGAGCAGCCCTTGTGTGAGCAACAGTTGGCGATTGATGCTCTCCAAGTTGTGGCCGATCTCGGAGATGGCCACAAATGTGGCTACCGGCTCAGCAGAGAGCCTCGCAAGTGCCTTTCTGTGAAGCCACCTCGCAGCATCGACAGACACCTTCATCACCTCCTCCAGCGAACTATTGGCTTTGTGTGTGGTGAGTGAGAGCAGTGCAGAGGACAACAACAAGTTGTAATGTGCGTGCAGTTTGGTCGATGGCCTCAATGTGCTCGTCTTTATAGCCAGCGAGTGATATGCTAGTGTGGTCGTGTTTCTCACCATTGTTTGATGTGTGCTCAGAGGATGGAGCTGGTCCAGGTTTTTTCTTTCTTTTCCTAAGAGCAAAACTAGGAAATTTAGGTGCAAACATATACTCCTTCCATCCGCAAATACTTTTCGGGAGAATGGATAGATGTATTTTAGTTCTAGATACATCTAATTTTATACATTTCTCCGACAAGTATTTCTGGATAGAGCGAGTAGATGATTACATGGGAAAATATCTAGTGATACCAACTCTTATATGCTCCCAATTCAACAAGTACAAATTTAGATATTAAAAAGTTCTGAAGGAAATCATGAGCATTCAAAAGAGATGTGTCTATACTCTATAATCCCTTGAAGAAATCAGATCTAAATTTGAAATACACATGGAGAGGGAAAAAATAGTAATCTAGATGTGAATAGTGTCATTTTTTGCTTTTGTCTTCTTTTGACACTACTCATGATGGATTTGTCTTCTTTTTTTGTTCCTCAAAGTGTATTTTAGATCTGAATTTTTAGGGCTTGTATTTTTTTTGAACGAAAGAGGGGGTTTCCCTCCTATCTCATTAAAGAAACCATCACACGAGATCAAGTTCACTCTTTTTTAGGGCTTGTAGGCACATGTGTTGTGAAAATTCCTGATTCTTTTCAAAAAATCGGAGCTTTAAAATTTTAATGTTTTTAATTGGTGGCATGGGATAACCTAATACTTTTTTTTTGAGGAACGGACTTTTTTTTTTGAGAATCCTCAGCATGGTAGTAGCTATCTACGGAGAGGGAACCGGCCACTGGCCCTGGTTATTGGACCGCATCATCATCTCTATCATAGCAGGCCTGGGCCGGTGGGTTTCAGAGATTGCCCAACTTCAATGAAAAAAAAAGGTAATTAAACCTAGACCTCCGCCGGCGATCGAAACTCAGCCAAACAAGTCTTCGGTCGATCGTCGTCGCGGATCCATCGATGGGCCGGCGGCGGCGCCGCACCCCTAGCATCAAACCGAGCACCCCACGGATGACGATGCCAGTCCAGTAGTCCGATCTCCCCGACGACCTCCTCCAGTTGGTCTACAGCAAGGTCGCCGGTCCGCTCAACCGCGCCCGCTTCGCGGCGGTATGCAGGTCGTGGCGAGCCACCACAATCACCTCGCCGCACGCGGCGCCGCCGGTCCTCCCGTGGCTCATGTTCAGGGACGCCCGCGAGGACGACAACAAGACGAAGGTGTACTGCCCCGAGGATGGCCGGGTCTTCCGCATGTCGCTGCCGAGCCAGGCGGTTGGCAAGCGGTTCGTGGGAGCCCATGACGGCGGCTGGGTCGCCGCGCTTGGGCACGACATGCAGCTCGCGGTCGTGAACCTCTTCTCCAGTGTTGAGGTGCCGCTCCCCGCCAAGAACATGTACACACTCTGCCTAGGCGGCGGCTGGAACGACATCCGGAAGATTGTGTTTTCAGAATCCCCCGCCTCAACCGGCTGCATCCTCGCTACCATCACCCCCCGACACCGTCTCGCCTTATGCAGGATTGCTTGTCCGAACAACAAGTGGACGGAAGGAGGACCCGTATACGGGCTTGTGGACATCGTATTCTGCAATGGACAATTATTTGGCCTCACCATGTTCGAGGAATTGGTCAGGTTCCAAATAGGTGTTGATCAAGATGGCAAGCCGATGCTCACCGGCGAACCCCACGCATTATCAATCCGAACAGGCAGCTGACCTGCCAGGCATCCGAAGAACATCGTTGATCTACACGGCAAGCCAGCGATGGTGGTGAGGAACTGGTCGTCATCATGTGAAGCCTTTTGCGGGCCTTTCTTCAGGGTGTTTGAGCTTGTTGATGGATCGACGACGGCAGAGTACGCCCACGAGTGGGAGGAGGTAACATGTCTAGGTGACTATGCTGTTTTCTTGGGGAAAACGTGGTCCAAGGTTGTGTACATGTCCACTGTTGGGCGCGGTGGGCTGCAAAGAAACTGCATCTACAGTACCGATGACATGGTTTGCTCAGCGACGTTGGAAGATCGTGGTGGCCATGTATATCCTACAAGTGACGATGCCACGTGGAAGATTAGATCGTATGTAGTTGCTCGTGCTCCAGGTGGCATGTGGGTTCTCCCTTTGGATTTCTAACCCACCAAGAGTAGTCTATCATGGCACCTTTAGCTTAGTATATATGAGGTATTAAAGTCAACCTTTTACAATAATTTGAACCCTATAGATTATAGAAATAGTTGTAGAATACATAGCCACCATTTATTTAGAGGTATACGTGCCTTGTTAAGATAGTCATTATCAATCTATAGGATGGTTGAAATATCGTGCCGTGACATATATCTACAAAGATTATTAATCATTCATTACTATCTTCTGTCGATTAATGTTTTTGGCTATGCGTTTCACAATACATTTTGATCACTACCGGATTCGCACCCTATGCCGACGGCCAGGGCCGTCGGCATAGCCTTGAATGGCCGTCGGGACAGGCCTATGCCGACGGTCCCCGTCGGGACAGGGCCGTCGGCAACATATCCGTCGGCGTAGCCAGGAAGGCCGTCGGCATAGAAAGGCCGTCGGCATAGGACCTATCCCGACGGTGTCCGGACATCTATGCCGACGGCCTTGGCCGTCGGCAACGTTATCGCCTAACGGCGGTCGCCGTCAAGTGCTGACCAACGCGTGCTCGCCACGTGGCACATCTATGCCGACGGCCTAGCTGTCGGCATAGTTTCAAACTAAGCCGACAGCTAGGCCATCGGCATAGACGTGCCACGCGGCGAGCAGGCGCCACCCCTGGGGCGGGTCTATACAGCATCACACAACAAATATATGCATCACATAACAGCTGGCCCAGCAGCATCACACAACAAATTCATCATCACACATCATAAGAAGCATCGCAAAGCATAAACATATAAGTATCATCACCACCAAGCATATAAGAATCTCACAAACAACAATAAGAAACATCACAAGCATATAAGTATCATCACCACCAAGACCGCCACAATGTGGCCCAAAGGCTTAAGCGCCAGGACGTCGAGCACCACGGAGGTCGTCACCGCCAAGACCGCCGAAGCCCAGGTCGTCACTGCTAGCGGCAGCGCTACCGCCAAGACCGCCTCCACCTCCGCCTCCGCCTCCGTGGATAGGAGTGGTCGGGCTCCGTGACTCGGGAGTGCTGCGAAGACCACCGCCAACGGTAGATCCACCTGTTCCCTGGATGTTGAGAAGACATATTAACGGGATATATGACTGTGTTGAAAGGCATGACATGCTTTGGGTGAATAGATTGGGGATGAACTAACCGGCGAGGGGCCAGCCTTCTGTGCCACAAACTCCTCGAAGCTCATCAGCACTGGTTGGGCTGGAGGGCATTGTGCTGGAGGGAACTGAGGACACCTGCCGGCCGCCATATCCTGAAAAGCCTGCTGCATCTGGCTATCCCTCTGCACTTGGTGTTCATAAAGCCTCTGATGCCACGCCATGGTCTCCTAGTGTGTGTACTCCAGGTAGGCCTACGGTATGACATGATGGAACTCATAAAACTACTAAATGCGGAAAATGAAGTGAGCAATGAAGATAAGAGGGAAAATACTTACAGATTGTTGCTCCTGAAAGAGAGACTGTGTACTGGTCACTGGCTGGCTCGTGCGTTGGCTCAGGCTCGGGTCGATCCGACGAAGCTGTGTATAGGAGATACGAGGAGTGATTACAGCATCGAGAACCACCTCCCGACCATGCTCCTTGGGCCCCATCCTCACCACCGCCATGTCGTCCAGAGGCGCCGCAATGGGGTCAGGTGTGTTAGGATGTAACTTCAGATACGCTTCGGAGTAGGCCTTCTTCCTCCCTGCGGTCTTCTTGCCGTAGTACTTGGGCTCGCCAGGCTTGGGGTCCTTCCGCATATGGGCTATCTCCCACGCCTGCATGTGTGAGAGCGGCCGCTTCAGTTTCTCCTCCTGCACCACCAAACAGAGGTTAGTCATACATAAGAAAGTGATGGTAAATAGAAGAAGAAGAATGTTTAATGGGGTTAGTCATACATTAACTTCCTTGTGGAGATAGTGGTTTCGGTTTCCCTGAGCATGTACTCCCTCCGTCCCTCGGTTAGCCTTATTTTTGGTTCTCATAGCCGCCCAGGGTCCTGCCTCATCACACCAAAGATCCACCAATGCCGCCCAGGACTCGTCTTTTCCATAACACCAATTTGGACACACCTACATAATAAAAGCATAATGGCATGTAGGTGTGTCCAAATTGGTGTTATGGAAGCATAAAGCATAAAGCATAATGTACCACAAGGTAATGAAAGCATAATGAAAGCATAATATATGAAAGCATAATGAAAAATCTTTTATACTTACCGCCAAGAACTCGGGCCTCTCCAAGGTAATGCCCATCCTCCGCGCTTCTTCCTTGGTCATCTTCACACCAAGATAGTCGTGGTAGTATGTGGAGATGGCCACATAGCGCACCTCGTACTGCATCTGGCGGGCCTTCTTCTTGCATTGGCGCAGCACGATCTGGTCCGCTCTAGCCCTGTGCTCCGGAAGAACTCGATAGAATTTCTACAATCATGCATGAAACAAGAATGGAAGAAGCCATGAGTTAAATCATTTTCATGAAACTAGAATGGACTTGTTCTTCTGAAGAGAACTCACCCAAAAAGTAGTGATCACGGCCTTGGCATGGGTCTCATCGTCCGCGTGGCGGGCCGCTTCCCAGTGGTCCCAGCTCATGGCCAAAACCCGACGAGCCGGCTGCCTGACTGGATCCGGACAGTACAACCCCGGCCAGTATAACTTCAGCAAGACGGTGATGAGGCCGTTGGGAATACGGACCCCTTTAGAATATATCTAGTTGCTGCAAAAGAATGAACTATTAGCATGTGACAAGCAAAATAAATAACAACCGGAATAAGCATGTGACAAGCAAAATAATGAACCACTTACTCTTTTCCCATGGGCTCAATGAGCCACTTCTGCTCCTCAGTAGCCGGAACCTGCTTTGGTAGCTTTGCGTTACCATGCAGCCACCCCTTCTTGTCAACCCCCTTCCCATCACCACCATCATCCCCGCCACCACCCTCCTCCTCGCCTGCCTCCCCCTCCCCAACCTCCTCCCCCTCCTCCTCCTCCTCGCCTGCCTCCTCCTCCAGCTCCTCCTCCTCCTCCACCACCACCTCCTCCTCCTCCTCCCTAGAGTGTACCTCACTAGAGGAGGGTACCTCACTAGAGGAGGGCCTCGAAGACAACACCCCTAAGTTGGTGAGGGTGCGCTCTTTCTGGCCGCGACCCCCTGTAGTGGCTCTCCCCCCAGCACCTCGTCCTCTAGAGGCTCTCCCCCCGCCCCTCCTCCTCTAGGGGCACCTCTCCCTCGACCTCCCTGTGAGGAGTCATCGTCAAGTAGCCGAGGGGGAGGATTACGTGCTCGACCACTCCGACTAGGCAGGCCGACGACCTTGCGTAGGAAACCCACGCCGTCGGCCTTCCCCTTGCCCATGTTCCACGAACCTGCATTGAAAAGAGAAAAAGCAATTAGTAAATTAATGAAATGAAGGAAAAGGCATGATAATAAACACATTAATAAAAATGCATAAAAAGGCATATTCCTAAACTATAGAAAAAAATACTTGAAACGTACATCTGCTAGAACCCATATGAATCATCACTGTTGTAACCTATTTCTCGGTCCGTCTCATCATCACTATCAATCATATCATCTTCGTTGTCCGACGGAGGTGGAGGCTCTTCCTCGTCGTCAGCGTCTTCGTTTAACTTTTCTAGCATAAGTATGTCATTTTCATTGACAATGGTCTCACCATCATTCCGTGCATCGTCGACGTTTGGGTCCACATCATCATCACCCAATGGTCTAGCGTCATCGTTTCTAACCACATCATCATCATCATCCAATGGTCTAGCGTCATCGTTTCTAACCACATCATCATCATCATCATCAGGTTGCTCTTGATAGAACACTCCCTCGTATGTCATGGGGTTAATGTTGTAGTAATCGTCTTCATTCGGGTCTGGTAGCTTACCATGTGGCGACACCTTGAACACAACTTCCCAACCCTTTAGATACACTTTCTGGCATGGGTAAGGCAGATAATATACTTGTGTAGCTTGGGTAGCCGCAATGAAGAGATCGGCTCCGACATAGACGGTTGATGGTTTAACTTCGACCAAACCAATGGAAGGCGTATGTTTTACCCCCTCCCGCGGATCGAACCATCGGCATTTGAACACAGGCAGACTTAGGGTCTCACGCCCCTGGCGGAATTTAACCTCGTATATATTTTGTACCCTTCCGTAGTAGTCTACTGAATTTTGACCAGGGGTGTACACTCCAGTATTTATAGTTTTGGGATCGGGGCGGCAGTTTTGGTGCTCCTCTGTATGGAGGCGATGCCCATTCACATCATACTTTTTACATGTCATGACGGCAGGGTCAAAACCCATGGAAACCCATCTCAATTCATCATCCATAGATATGTTCGGATCTTTTCCCTACAAGTATAATGGAAATTGTTGCGTGCATTAGTTCGGTTAACTAATAAATGTTGAAGTAGGTATTTAATAGGGGAGTGTGGAAAATTACTTTCTCCATGAACCAAGCAACAAAATTTTTACGTCCAGGGTTTCCATGATGGAGAAGAGTAAGTGCCTCCGCCTCAGTAGGAGGATTCACTCCCATCCATTCCTCTTGAACGAAATCACTAAAAAAAGATAAGCGGTGTTAGACCGGGACTAAGTGAACATGAAACATGATGATGTGGAAGACATAAAGGAATGGTGTAGTGGTATTACCTCATCCACACTTCCTCAACTTCCTTGATGTTGTGCAAGATATAGAACATGAGGTCCTCCCACTCTTGTCGTGGCATGTTATAAGATTTCGAGGCCCTAGCCCTCCCACCTTGCGCGTTGAATAGATCGAGCCTGGGTTGATACTTGGGCTCTTCTATATTGTATCGAGGCACCTTGTTATGCAGATGGGGAACGTGGTCTGGATAGTATGATGTCCTGAGGTCTGACACCTCTAGGATAACTGCCTCAGCTATGGAAGCTTCAATCTTAGCTTTGTTTCCACATTTCCGTCGGAGATGCTTGTTCTGCCTCTCAGGGCCGTACTGCCAGCGATTTTGCACAGGGCCCCCCAACAATACCTCGTTCGCGAGGTGCAGAATGAGATGTGTCATCGGAGTAAAGAAGCCTGGCGGAAAGATCTTCTCTAGCTTGACTATCAACTCCGGTGCCTTCTTATGCAATTTTTCAATCACCTCTTTACTTACTTATTTAGCACAGAGCGTGCGGAAGAAATGGCTAAACTCGGCTAGCACTCGCCAGACATGCTCGGGGACATAGCCTCGAACCATCACCGGCATTATCCGCTCAATCCATACATGGTAGTCATGACTCTTCAGGCCGGTCACTTTGCCCGTTGAAAGATTGACTCCCTTACTTATATTCGATGCATAACCATCGGTGAACTTCAAAATTTGTTTCAGCCAGATAAGTACTTCTTTTTTTCTGGCGGTTTAAGGACAAAGTCAGCATCTGGCTTGAATCAGTTTTTTCGACCGCCTGTGGGAGGCTTCATGTTCAGGCGTGGTCTATCACAAATTCTCTGTTGATCGGCTCTAGCTTTTACGTTATCCTTCGTCTTATCAGGAATCTTGAGGATTGTGTGGAAAAGGGACTCTACCACATTCTTTTCGGTGTGCATCACATCAATATTGTAAGGAAGTTTGAGGTCCTTGAAATAGGGAAGCTGCGAGAAGGGGGTAATGTGCGTCCAGTTGTGCGTCTCACCATATCCCTCGAAGCCTTTGGCTTTGGCTTTGCCTTTGCCTTTGACTTTAGGCTTGAGAGCTTTTAGCTGAGCAAGAACATCTGCCCCCGAAAATGTTGGAATCTTGGTTACTTCATGAACAACCCGGCCTTTCGTGAAGTTCTTCTTGTCTTCCCTGTCTGGATGGTCTGGAGGGAGGAACTGTCGATGCAGGTCAAAGGCTACATACTTGCCACCCTTACTCAGCCAAATCATTCGCAGAGCCTGCATGCACACTGGGCATGGCATCTTACCAGTTGTACACCATCCGCAGAATAGAGCATAGCCAGGAAAGTCATGCATGCAATAGTGCAACCAAACTTTCATCAAGAAATTTCTCTGCAGATCCTGGCCGTATGTCAACCTCGGAAAGTACCAAGAATGGTGCAAAGCTTCCACAAGCAGCTGCATAAACACACCCAATTGCTTCCCCGGGTAGTCAGGCCCCGGAATGATGAGCAACAAGAACATGGTCTTCCGTTGCATTAGGGCACCGGGGGGAAGATTGAGCGGAATTACAAACACATGCCAGCAGCTGTATGGATTGGACGACATACCATATGGATTCATCCCATCACCTGATATGGCTATTCTGACATTCCCAGCCTCGGCTGCTTCCTCGGGGTATTCTTATCGAATGACTTCCATGCTTCCCCTCCCGATGGATGTACGATTTTTTTTGGATTGTACCTTATACCTTCCTTGTGCCACTTCATCATTTTGGCAGACTCCTTCATGATGAAAAGGCCCTGCAGTCTTTTTATAAAATCAAGATACCGATGAACCTTAACGGGGATGGTTAGCTGCTTTTTCTCACCATCCTCACCGACCACCTCAATGTACCGAGATGAACCGCACTTCCTACAGTACTTGTCATCCGCATACTCGTGCCTAAACAAAAGGCAATTCTTCGGGCAAACATCTATTTTCTCATAATCCATAGAGGGTGCCTTCATGATTTTCTTTGTATCATACATGCTTTTCGGCAGTTCATGACCCCCAGGGAGGCTGTTAGCCCATACTCCCAGGAATGCTTCAAAGCATTTCTGGCTACAGCCGTACTCAGCCTTGACTGCAATCAGTTGCGAGATGGCATCCAACTGAGATATTTTCGCACCCGCATAAAGAGGTTTCTTTGACGAGGCCAAGACCTCCAAGAAGGCCTTTGCGGTTGCCTCCGGCTCCTCCGGTTCATTCTCTGAAGGTGTCGCATTTGCCGTTTCTGCAACAATGACATCATCTAGCATGTCCCTGACCCCGTCGTCCTCATATCCATCGATGCGTTGTCGCATCACCTCCTCTCTACCACGGTCCTTCTCGGCTATGTTTATCGGCGGCATGTCAAAGTTTGGCATATATCCGTGCGTGCGAAGGTGCTCACTCATGTCCATCTGATTTCTACGGTGACGTCTGGCACATCTCGCACAAGGGCATGGTGGGATAATTCTCAGTGGACGACGGAATATCTCCTTCAAATACACATCGGTTTTCGCGATCCACTCTGATGTTACTCGATTCCGACGGATAAAACCACTATACATCCACTGATTATCTGCCATCCTCTGCTTTTTTGCAACCCACACAACATAATTAAGGATTCACTTAAATTAATCATATCAAATTTTCAGTTTCTACCGCGTTTAATCCACCTACATCTCTAATAGGTAAAGATGGGTCCTAATCCCACCCGAGGATGTGTAGATTGAGTGCGTTCTCCATTCTACCCCGTTCCGAGACAAAATTTCGGCAGCACCTCCCCGCTGTTCTCCAGATACACGTGTCGGCAAATAGCCGAGAGAATGTGCTCCAGAGAACAATGGGGAGGCACTGCCGAAATCCTGTCTCGGAACGGGGTAGAACATGGAGAACATACCCAATCTACACATCCTCGGGCTGTCCGTGGAAAACGCTGGACAATCCGAAAGAGCTACGGTGATAAATATGCAATTGAATGCATATTTATCCATGCAACCCTTTCGGACGGGAGACGCCTAGGTTACGTTAGTTGACTTGAGAAATGTTACCTCACCCTCGGCTGTAGAGGAAGTAGTCGAACAGTAGAGGGATGCTCAGGGCGACCAACGCGTCGGACAACGGTCACTCTGATGAAATGCGACACCACAACGCCTGCAAATTCCACCGAAAGAACAACTTAGATCATCACATCTCAGTAAAGTGTCAAACTTTTGTCTTCTATTTTTTTAGCAAGATCATCATGAGTATCATTTTTTTAGCAAGATCATCACATCTTAGTAAGTCTCAAAATTTTGTCTTCAATTATTTTATCAAGATCATTATGAGTATCAAAAAAATAACAAGATCATCACATCTCAGTCAAGTGTCAAATTTTGTCCAACATCCATCCATCCATTCATCTATCATTAACTTTACCACATACATTCGTCAACATGACCTAACATTAAATATATGACAAACAAAGTTTCTAAAAAAATTCACCGACATTCCATCCATCCACCATCTATGATTCTAACAACATCCATGAATCCATCTAAGAAAAATTTATCCATACATCCATCCACCTAAAAACAGTAGCAAGAAGAAGAAAAAACATACAAAAAAAATCTATTTATCTAACTATCTATCCATCCATTCATCTAGCAGCACAGCAGCGGCAGGGGAGCAACGGCAGCAGCGGGGGGAGCGGCAGGATGACGGGGGAGCTCATCGAGGGAGCAGGGGACGTGGTGGCGGAGGGGCCGGCAACGGGTGGCGGAGCGTGGGCGCGGCTGGGGGCTCCCCGGTGCTCACCAGCAGCAGAGGAGGGCCGGGAAGGGGGCGTCGGACCGCCGGAGCCGTGGCCGCAGCCAGCTCACAACGAGCAGGAGGGTCGGGAAGAGGGCGAGGACGATGGGTCCAGTCCCGGGACGGGGCCGCGCGGTGCGGGGCGGCCGGGAACGACCAGCGGCGATGCGGGGCGGGCGAGGAGCGTGGGGAGGGGTCGGTGCGACGCGTCCAGGACGGGGGCGGCAGCGGTGCAGATGGGGGCGTCGGCGGTGCGGGGCTGGGATGGCCAGTGGCGGGGGGATCGAGTGGCGGAGGGCGGGGATCGAGCGGCGGCGGGGCTGGATCGAGCGAGGAGGGTGGATGAGTGGTCAAATGAGTGGTCGGGGCGTGGGGTGCCCGGTTGGATAAGGTGTGAGTTATGCCGACGGTATAGTCGTCGGCATAGGTTCTTTCCACCTATGCCGACTGTTGTGCCGTCGGCATACCTGCTTTTTTGTTTTTTGTTTACATTAAATTCAATTTATTTAAAAAATGTCCTAACAAAATGTAATTATTAATGTCTGGCTCTCAGCACACTGTAAAAAATAGTTCCACCTCGCCACCCCGTCCCGTCTAACCCTGACATAGACGACCGCCGGATCTAGCTCTTTGACTTGCGCCGGACTGGGTCTGACCGGATGGACCTTTTCACCTGATTTTCGTAGCCCAGCCCATAGCTGCACCCCCCAACACCATCCCGGCCCAACCCACCCAAAGATACCCTCCGTGTCGGCCCGACGTGGCCGTTTCCCCCCTTCTGGACACGGTGGCAGCCACGCCCGTGAGGTCTACACGGAGGGACGGGGGCCCTGGTGGGGGGTAGCAATGCCACCAGAGCGTCGCACTGGGCCCTCATACATGAGGGGTGGTGTGGTGGCATGTCTGAAGAGGCGGCACGCGTCTCCAGGGTGAGCCCCCCCTCACGGACGGCGCCGCCACCGGCACCTGGAGGGGGCGAACGGACGCGTCGGGTCTACACGGAGGGGATCTTCCCGTGGATCTGGCCCGGATGTTGCTCCAAAGTGTTCCTATGGGCTGACCTAACACAACCAAGTGAACACGTCCACTGGCCAAAGCCCGTCCGTGCAAAGTCAAAGGGATAGATCCCGTGGTCAAACACTACAGGGTTAGGCGGGACGGGGTCAAACACTACAGGGTTAGGCAGAACGTCTACTACCGTGTCATCGCCATCCGTGAGGGGGGGCCACGCACCGGAGATGCGTCCCGCCTCTTCGGACATGCCACCACACCGCCCCGCATGTATGAGGGCCCGGTGTGACGCTCCGGTGGCATTGCTACCCCCAGTGCCCCCGTCCCGCCTAACCCTGTAGCGTTTGACCACGGGATCTAGCCCTTTGACTTTGCACGGACGGGCTTTGACCAGTGGACCTCCCCACCCGGTTGTGTTAGGTCAGCCCATAGGAACACTTTGGAGCAACATCCGGGCCAGACCCATAGCAAGATCCCCTCCGTGTAGACCCCACGCGTCCGTTTCCCCCTCCAGGTGCCGGCGGCGGTGCCGTCCATGAGGGGGGGCACACCCCGGACACGCGTGCCGGGCGTTTGCAACCGTCACAACACTTCCAGACTTGTGAGAGGCCGCCTACGCAAGATTTGGCGGAATGCTAGCCCCCGGAGGCCGCCGGGCACAGCCGTAGACGCGCGAAGGGCAATCCGCGTAGAGGGAATTTTTCGGATACTTCTCCATCACCAAAAATTATGAAAAAATACCATTGTTCCTATAGCACATGTGCCCACGTCGTGCAAAAAAACTCATGATTTTATCGCGCTCCGAGTATTTAGTAATATTGACGCCGCATCGTTACCGCAGAACGTCTACCATCGTGTCATCGCCGTCCGTGAGGGGGGGCCACGCACCGGAGACGCGTCCCGCCTCTTCGGACATGCCACCACACCACCCCGCATGTATGAGGGCCCGGTGCGACGCTCCGGTGGCATTGCTACCCCCCCCCCCCCCAGTGCCCCCGTCCCGCCTGACCCTGTAACGTTTGACCACGGGATGTAGCCCTTTGACTTTGCACGGACGGGCTTTGACCAGTGGACCTCCCCACCCGGTTGTGTTAGGTCAGCCCATAGGAACACTTTGGAGCAACATCTGGGCCAGACCCACAGCAAGATCCCCTCCGTGTAGACCCCACGCGTCCGTTTCCCCCTTCAGGTGCCGGCGGCGGCGCCGTCCGTGAGGGGGGGCACACCCCGGACACGCGTGCCGGGCGTTTGCAACCGCCACAACACTTCCAGACTTGTGAGAGGCCGCCTACGCAAGATTTGGCGGCATGCTAGCCCCCGGAGGCCGCCGGCCACAGCCGTAGACGCGCGAAGGGCAATCCGCGTAGAGGGTACTTTTCGGATACTTCTCCATCACCAAAAATTATGAAAAAATACCATCGTTCCTATAGCACATGTGCCCACGTCGTGCAAAAAACTCATGATTTTATCGTGCTCCGAGTATTTAGTAATATTGACGCCGCATCGTTACCGCAGAACGTCTACTACCGTGTCATCACCGTCCGTGAGGGGGGGCCACGCACCGGAGACGCGTCCCGCCTCTTCGGACATGCCACCACACCACCCCACATGTATGAGGGCCCGGTGCGACGCTCCGGTGGCATTGCTACCCCCCAGTGCCCCGTCCCGCCTAACCCTATAGCGTTTGACCACTGGATCTAGCCCTTTGACTTTGCACGGACGGGCTTTGACCAGTGGAGCTCCCCACCCGGTTGTGTTAGGTCAGCCCATAGGAACACTTTGGAGCAACATCCGGGCCAGATGTTGCCGTGGGCCTCTGGGCTGACCTTACACAACCGGGTGGATACGTCTACTGCTCAAAGCCCGTCCGTGCAAAGTCAAAGGGGTAGATCCCGTGGTCAAACGCTACAGGGTTAGGCCGGACGAGGGCCCTAGGGGGGTAGCAATGCCACCGGAGCGTCGCACCGGGACCTCATACAAGCCGCGTGCCGGGTGCCTACGCCTGCCACCATGCTTATATAACCGTAGGAGGGCCACCGCGACACCTGGCGGCATTGCTACCCCCCAGGTACCCCGTCCCGTCTAACCCTGACACAGACGACCGCCGGGTCTATCCCTTTGACTTTCGCTGGACGTAGTTTGACCGGTGGACCTTTTCACCTTGTTGTCGTAGCCCACTAATAGCTACACCCCCCAACACAGTCCCAGCACAACCCATCCCAAGATTCCCTCTGCGTCGGCCCGACGTGGCAGTTTCCCCCCTCCGGGGCACGGCGGCATCGACGCCCGTGAGGGGGAGGGGGCACACCCCGGAGCCGCGTGCCTGCACCTGCCACCATGTTTCCACAACCGTAGGAGGGCCCACCGCAACACCTGGCGGCATTGCTACCCCCCACAGGTACCTGGCCCGTCCCGTCTAACCTCTCCGTGACACGACGGAAGAAGGCCCGTGTGGGGGGCAATCGATATATGTTTTCTGTACATTTAAGTTAATGAAATTAGTATTGGAAAAAAATAAAAAATAATAAGAGAAAATAGAAAAAATATAAAAATATTATTAGAAATCTATGCCTACGGCAAAGCCGTCGGCATAGCTACAGCCACGGAACGGTAGAGCCCTGGATCGATGACGTGGCGTAGGGCGGGGATCAATGATGTGGCAAAAACCATGGGCCAGGCCTATGCCGACGGCCTAGCCGTCGGCATAGAAATGCCACCTCACGGGATCGGCGAACGACGCGGATCGATGACGTGGCGGCGCGGCGGATCGATGACGTCGGCATAGCTATGCCGACGGCTAGGCCGTCGGCGTAGCTATGCTGACGGCCACCGTTAGCCCGTCGGCGTAGCCTGACGCCGTCAAACTGCCGTCGTCGCCCGGGTAGACAGGCCCACGCGATATGCCGACGGCTCCCATCGGTATATTCGGGAAAACGCCGACGGCTTATCTATGCCGACGGCCCCCGTCGACATAGATGGTTATACGCCGGCGGCTTTAGTTGGGCCGTCGGGGTATGCCAATATATGCCGACGGGGGCCGTCGGCAAAACAAGTTTTTCTGGTAGTGGATGTTATGCTAATCAGTTTTGGGTTCATGTTAATAACTTGTATCGTGCAATGACACATACCATACCACATATATAGATTCATATCAGATCCTTATGTAATTCAAACAAGCATGTGTAGCATATACAAACATTTATTGGCTTAGAAAAGAAAATATAATTTTATTAGGTCAATTAATAACACGTTGAGTTTGTTGAGGTGGTTGAGTAAGGGAGGACGAAAGAAAGGGCATACTGTGAAATTTTATGTGGTTTAAATGATGCATCAGAGAAAAGTGTTAATAAATTGGTATAGATTACTTGTAGATGACTTGTATTTGGCATAGATGACTTGTTTTTAAATGACCCTATTTGGCATAGATGACTTGTATAAGCTGCCTGAATTTACAAGGCTTTATGTACTTCATGAATGTAGCAGTAACGTGTCCCTTCTCCAGTCTTGGATTCCGCCTACAAAATTGTTTACAAGGAGTTATATTAAATGGTATTCACTGATCGGATGCATCTGAATCAATATGCACAACAAGACCATACTCCTTGGTGTCTTCTGTGTATACATCAATACATATACTATTTATCCACACACCATGGATCATCGCATATATATTCATGTGGTCTAATAGACGTTTATTCAATAGCTACAGGCTGATGGTGATGAGCTGCTCCCTGCTGTTAGACAAGCCGGGCGCTGTTGGCCAGACCCAAATTACACCGGCTACAAGGACCCAACAGGCTTTGCCGGAGTCGAAGATGGCAAGGTCGAGGTAGGAGCTGCAGGGAGTCGGCAGAGTCGCAGAGGCAGGCAGCTAGCATGTGGGCGCATCAAACAGAAGATGATGCGGTTGGCATTGATGGAGTAAGTGCCATTGCTTGCCAGTCCAGTGGAGCGCAGAAGGCGAGTGAGAAACGGGAGGGCAGCCTGGTTCTTCTTTCATGAAGAGCCGGCCGTGGCGAGTGCTTCGTCGAGGGAGCGTGTGCGTCACCGGCATCGGGCCGTTTGTGTTTTGCCGCTCCACTGAAAAGTAGAGATGAGAGGTTAGGCATTTAGCTAGGATAAAAAATATTCAATCTATTCACGTGTAAATAGCAGAATTTGGTATGCTTAATCTAAATCAAGGCATAGGAATTAGGAAGTGAATTATATTTGAAAATATGTACTACTCCCTCTGTAAACTAATATAAGAGCATTTAGATCACTATTTTAGTGATCTAAACGCTCTTATATTAGTTTACAGAGGGAGTACATACCAGTGATGCCCTGGACCGGGAGTAGCTGCCAGATCTTAGGGCGCAGGGCACTTGGAGCGAGCCAGGTTCCTCGTCCGCATAGTGGGAGAGCTAGGCCTCTGGCTGTAACCACGCCCGTGATGTGCGCAACCCAAGGAAGAGTAGGCGGAGGATGCTGTGGACGTCAAGGAGGTGGGAGAGAAAGTGTCATCCCTGTGCCAGCACTTGCCGTCAGCCCCCGGACTCCTCGTTGCAGAGGATGCGACGGGTGGTCTGCAGTGAGCATCACATAGAGGTGCAGGGAGTGCGGCGACTTGGATGGGTGGGTGTCGCCGGTGTTGGGGGAAACAAGCGGTGGTCAGCTTGTTGGGTCACTACCAGTGGCTGCCACTCCACTGTAATATGTAAACAAAGGATGACTGGTTAGTGCTAAGCAGCAAAGAAATATGTTGAAGCAGAGTAGACGTGCCAAAATTAAACTAGAGATTATTTTTTTGTTCTATGGTACGTACAAGATTAGAATCAAATTTTTTCTGCTTGCTCCTTGTATTTGGAGTAGTTAGAGATTATTCTGCGGTACAAGAAACGATACCCCATTGATGGCTCAGAGTATGCACGTCAAGCTGCTTGAGCTGTGACTCTGAAAGATCAGGTCATGGTGGCTGAGCTGCTGCATACTGGTGCTGCACACGCGGATGACGTGGATAAGCCGCTTGGTGTAGGCTGCAGCCTGCAGGCGTGCACCAGCACTCATCGGCCCTAACAACGCACAGCATGGTGACAAGGGACGAGAGCCAGCTCAGCCTTGGATTCCTCAACGCACGGCAGGTGCCTGCCAGCGAAGTGCGCCGTGGAGCGAGTGGGACGGGACAGGTGAGCGGGTTGTCGTCGGCGTCGGGGGCGGTGGGCATCATTGTTCGCCGGCCAGTTGCCACTCCACTCTGAAGTAAAGAGATCAGGCTGTTAACTAGCAATAGAATGTTTAACTCCAGCACTTGGTATACTGAATCTTCCTGATGCAATAAAATATCACAGGAAGTCAAAACTGATACATACTGGCATCCATCCCGGAGTCCTCGGCATGGAGTAGAACGCCATTTTAAGTTTCAGAATGCTATTTGGCGTTGTTCCTCCATAGACACACCGGAGAAAATAGGTACTCTATCAGCGGGGTGCGGATTCTATGGGAATAACAGAAAAATGTTGTTAGCCCAAAGTAAAGCACCTAATTTGCTTCATGGTGGTGAATGGCCGAATTCTGAGTGCAACTGGTCCATCAATCTGCTTGGCAAATGGCAAGGCTTTCTTCTTTGAAGAATCCCCAGGCGGATAAACCCCACACAAAAGAAGACTTCGATGAAGATTGTACAGCCTATAGCCTATATCGTCCAGAGCAGCCATGATACACCTTGAATCATGAATTCTTCCAAGTTTAGGTCCACATGTTGAGAGGAAAAACCTGAATGACTAAACTAAGTTCACAAGTAACAGGTTAGTGTGATGGAAGTCCCAAAAGACAGCATATGAAACATTGGATCGCTCATTTGGATGGAAAGAATGGCTGACTGACTAACCATTGGAATTTGTGGTCAGATGCAGGAGCCATTAGCTTCGCAAAAATACCAAGACACGTTTCTCTGGATGGAGGAACTCTGTCTGAACCCAAATCTGCCAACTGCCACAGTTCAATTTTAGAAAATCCTACAAGTTGATGAAATGATGCTTTACTGATATTTACCATTTTAGACTCCTCACCAGGTTGGCCCCAGACTCCTCAATACGGAGGAAGCAGTAGGCTACAGAGGGAGCAACAGACCGCGTCGAGCAACTTGTGGAAGAAGTGTGGCTACAGAGGGAGCAACATACCGGAATTGGGGAAACAGGTGACACTGAACTTGCCACAAGAGGCTGCCATTCCACTGTATTGTACAAATAGAGGACAGGTTGGCACTTGACATTTGGCAATAGAGAGACATGCTGAACAAAATAGACTTGTAAATACCGATTTGCTAAATAAACTATGTTTAGAACGAAATTGTTGCCACATACTACTACTTGTGTTTGCGGTAGTTTGTATGCCTACTTTAAATCAGGACAGCAAAACAACCACATCACCATGTAAGACAATTGCACTTCGAGACTTAACTGCGGAATTGGGTACATAAAAACACATCAAAAGCCATCGAAGCATATGAAATTAATGTCAAAACAAATGCATACCAACATAGTAGCCGAGTCCTGAACACATAATGTGATACCATGTCAAAGTTCAGAATACATGTTTGAATACTTGTTCTTCCGTACATACTGAATTAAAAAAAACTGAATCAAGGCAATGATTCATGGGAAGAACAGAAAATATTGTTGCGTGCAGTAGAGCACCTTTGTTTGCTTCATGGTGAACTTGCTGACTTCTCTTGGCGCAATTACTCCACCATTGAGCTAGGAGAACAAAAGGAGCACAGAGATTATGCCGCCTATAGTCCAGAACAGAAATTATACACCTTGAATGAATGATTGAATCCTCCAGGTTGGGCTTCAGAAATTGAGACGAATGCCTGAATGATAAGCAAGTTCACATGCCAGTGTGATGCAAGTACCCCGGCATTTGGCACATCGGATTGCCCATTTTGATGGAAAGATTGACCAACTAACCTTTGGAATTTGTGGTCAAATACAGGAGACAACAGTTCCTTCAAACTATCAAGACAATTGCTTTTGTTGCTGTTATCATCTCACTTGAGTTATGTCCTGAATGCCAAGCTGCCAAATGCCCATTCTTCTGACTGTTTCTAGTCCTGAAAAAAGAAAAACAGAAGATTGCTGAATTTACCGCCTTCTCAATATTTCAGCTAGAAAGTTTTCACTTGATGAGTTCCTACAGAAGTGGAATCATGCATGCAGCTGTTACATGCAAATTGTAACATGCCATTCGAAAAATAAGTGCAATGTAATATGAGAGAAGAAAACTAGTAAAGCCTTATGTGGAATTTAGATCTGATTATAAAAAATAAAAAAAAAATCTATGCACACTGGTGCGAGGGGGTTGCAAAGAAGAAGCTATTTTCCTACAAGTTCAATTTCTAGACGCAGAAGCATGTGAATGGGCTACAAATTCTGTGTAAATTAACGAAGAAGCAATCCAAATGGCTGCATGCAGTGTGAACAAAAAAATGATCTAAAAAACATAACGCTATGTTTGGATGTCTGTATTGGAGGCCTCCGTATTGAATTGGTTTCAATTCCAATTCAGCAAGGAAACTGTACACTAGTAGAAAACAGGGCTTTGGTCCAGGCCGGGTCAGCCCATTAGTCCCGGTTCAGTCTAGAACCGCGACCAATGTGGGCATTGGTCCCGGTTCGTGAGCCCAGGGGGCCGGCCGGGCCACGTGGGCCATTGGTCCCGGTTCGTCTGGACCTTTTGGTCCCGGTTGGTGGGACGAACCGGGACCAATGGGCCTGGCTCGTGGCCCACCACCATTGGTCCCGGTTGGTGGCTTGAACCGGGACCAAAGGCTCCCCTTTAGTCCCGGCTCATGTCACCAACCGGGACCAATGAGGTGCCTATATATACCCCCTCGCGCAAGAGCAGAGCACAGTACTCTATTTTTTCTGGCCGAGGGTGAGAGGGCTTTGTGGTGCTCTAGCTCACCTCCTATGCACATGAGGTGTTCGATGGAATGCCCGAGCCACACTACTTAAGCTTTCTCCTCTCGAAGCTCGACCTCCAAGCTCCATTTTCCTCGAGATTTGTCTAGATTTAGCGGTCCGTCACGCCCCGTCCCCGTCTTCACCGCCGTCGATCACCCGCGCCGATCTCATCACCGACACCACCGTGGTGCGCCTCTTGTTCATATCTTCTTTCTGAAAGGAAAAATATTCTTACTTGTATGTTTAGATAGATACTTGTATCATTTTCTTACATTTATTATTGCATCTTATATAGTGCGATGGTTTTGGTATCCGCCCCCGTCGGCCCTCGTCCTGTCTATGATTCGGATGTGGTATGTATATTATCTTTATAACTATTGGTTCATTTATTGTTTATGAAAATTATGCCGACCAACGTGACATAGATTTTATTTATCTAGGATGTATGTGAATCGGAAATGCCAACCGACCCTATTGTCGAGAGGTTAAATTTAGTTGAAGAAGAAAACAATTTGTTGAAGGAAAAAATAAAAAAATTGAGGAGGATTAGATGATATTGGAGTTGCATGTTGCGGATGTCGTCGATGATCACAAGATCAAGATGGATGCAATGCGCTTGAAGATTAGAAAGATTAGAAAATATGCCATTCATACCGAGGCTTGGTATCATTATGCCGTTGGATCAATTGTTACCTTGGTTGCGATTATGATCGCATTTGTTTTCGCATTGAAATGTTTTACATAGTTTCAATGTATGGTTTAATTAATTAGATGCTCTGGAGAGCTATATGTTGTTAGATGAGAACTATGTATGCACTTTGGTTTTAATGTGATGATGAACTTCTATTAATTTGGACACTTAATTATATATAATGCACGCAGATGAACCGGCAATGGATGTACGGTGACAGACACACCCGCGAGTACATTAGGGCGTGCATGAGTTTCTCGATGCGGCTGAGGCAAACAAGCAGAATGGTTTTATGTGTTGTCCATGCACTGAATGTGAGAATACGAGGTCTTACTCTAACCGGAAAATCCTTCACTCCCACTTGCTTTACAAGGGTTTCATGCCACACTATAATGTTTGGACGAGGCACGGAGAAATAGGGGTTATGATGGAAGACGGCAAAGAAGAAGACTACGATGACAACTATGTGCCCCCTGAATACGGTGATGCTGCAACGGGGGGAGCTGGTGAAGATCAAGAGGAACCAGACGATGTGCCCAATGATGCTGCAACGGGTGAAGCTGCTGAAGATCAAGAGGAACCAGACGATGTGCCCGATGATGATGATCTCCGCCGGGTCATTGTCGATGCAAGGACGCAATGCATTAGTCAAAAGGAGAAGCTGAAGTTCGATCGCATGTTAGAGGATCACAAAAAAGGGTTATACCCCAATTGCGAAGATGGCAACACAAAGCTCGGTACCGTACTGGAATTGCTGCAGTGGAAGGCAGAGAATGTTGTGGCTGACAAAGGATTTGAGAAGCTACTGAAAATATTGAAGAAGAAGCTTCCAAAGGATAACGAATTGCCCGACAGTACATACGCAGCAAAGAAGGTCGTATGCCCTCTAGGATTGGAGGCGGAGAAGATACATGCATGCCCTAATGACTGCATCCTCTACCGCGGTGCATACAACGATCTGAACGCATGCCCGGTATGCGGTGCATTGCGGTATAAGATCAAACGAGATGACCCTGGTGATGTTGACGGCGAGCCCCCAGGAAGAGGGTTCCTACGAAGGTGATGTGGTATGCTCCTATAATACCACGGTTGAAACGTCTGTTCAGAAACGAAGAGCATGCCAAGTTGATGCGATGGCACAGTGAGAACCGAAAGAAAGATGGGAAGTTGAGAGAACCCGCTGACGGGTCGCAGTGGAGAAAAATCGAGAGAAAGTACTGGGATGAGTTTGCAAAGGACCCAAGGAATGTATGGTTTGCTTTAAGCGCGGATGGCATTAATCCTTTCGGGGAGCAGAGCAGCAATCACAGCACCTGGCCCGTGACTCTATGTATGTATAACCTTCCTCCTTGGATGTGCATGAAGCGGAAGTTCATTATGATGCCAGTTCTCATCCAAGGCCCTAAGCAACCCGGCAACAAAATTGATGTGTACCTAAGGCCATTAGTTGAAGAACTTTTACAGCTGTGGAATGAAAACGGTGTACGTACGTGGGATGAGCACAGACAGGAGGAATTTAACCTTAAGGCGTTGCTGTTCGTGACCATCAACGATTGGCCCGCTCTCAGTAACCTTTCAGGACAGACAAACAAAGGATACCACGCATGCACGCACTGTTTAGATGACACTGAAAGTATATACCTAGACAAATGCAGGAAGAATGTGTACCTGGGCCATCGTTGATTTCTTACGACCAACCATCAATGTCGAAAGAAAGGCAAACATTTCAAAGGCAAGGCAGATCACCGGAAGAAGCCCGCCATGCGCACCGGTGATCACGTGCTTGCTATGGTCAATGATTTACACTACGTAATATTTGGAAAGGGTACCGGTGGACTAGCTGTTCCGAATGACGCTGAGGGACACGCACCCATGTGGAAGAAGAAATCTATATTTTGGGACCTACCCTACTGGAATGACCTAGAGGTCCGCTCCTCAATCGACGTGATGCATGTGACGAAGAACCTTTGCGTGAACCTGCTAGGCTTCTTGGGCGTGTATGGGAAGACAAAAGATACACCTGAGGCACGGGAGGACCTGCAACGTTTGCACGAAAAAGACGGCATGCCTCCGAAGCAGTATAAAGGTCCTGCCAGCTACGCTCTTACGAAAGAAGAGAAAGAAATCTTCTTTGAATGCCTGCTCAGTATGAAGGTCACGACTGGCTTCTCGTCGAATATAAAGGGAATAATAAATATGCCAGAGAAAAAGTTTCAGAACCTAAAGTCTCATGACTGCCACGTGATTATGACGCAACTGCTTCCGGTTGCATTGAGGGGGCTTCTACCAGAAAACGTCCGATTAGCCATTGTGAAGCTATGTGCATTCCTCAATGCAATCTCTCAGAAGGTGATCGATCCAGAAATCGTACCAAGGCTAAGGAGTGATGTGGCGCAATGTCTTGTCAGTTTCGAGCTGGTGTTCCCACCATCCTTCTTCAATATCATGACGCACGTCCTAGTTCATCTAGTCGACGAGATTGTCATCCTGGGCCCATATTTCTACACAATATGTTCCCCTTTGAGAGGTTCATGGGTGTCCTAAAGAAATATGTCCGTAACCGCGCTAGGCCAGAAGGAAGCATCTCCATGGGCCATCAAACAGAGGATGTTATCGGGTTTTGTGTTGACTTCATTCCTGGCCTTAAGAAGATAGGTCTCCCTAAATCGCGGTATGAGGGGAGACTGACTGGAAAAGGCACTCTTGGAAGAGACTCAATAATATGCAGGGACGGATATTCTTGGTCTCAAGCAAACTACACAGTTCTACAGAACTCTACCTTGGTGACCCCGTATGTCGATGAACACAAGAATAGTCTGCGCTCCAAACACCCGGAGCAATGCAACAACTGGATTACATGTGAACACATAAGGACTTTCAGCAGTTGGTTGGAAACACGCCTCAGAGGTGACAACACTGTTTGTGATGAGTTGTACTTGTTGTCCAGGGATCTTTGACTGTATTGACTTACAAAGGATACGAGATAAATGGGAATACATTTTACATGATCTCCCAAGATCAAAAGAGCACCAACCAAAACAGCGGTGTCCGCTTTGATGCAGCAACCGAGAGCGGAAAGGACACATATTATGGTTACATAGTGGACATATGGGAACTTGACTACGGACCTGATTTTAAGGTCCCTTTGTTTAAGTGCAAATGGGTCAATCTGTTAGGCGGGGGGGTACAGGTAGACCCACAGTATGGAATGACAACAGTGGATCTGAAAAACCTTGGGTACACTGAAAAATAAGAAAATAAATAATGCAAAAAACTAATAAAAAACAGGAAAATACTATTTTTATACTAAAGTTAATCACAAAATAAAATAAATAAAGCAACAAAGAAAACAAAAAAACGAAAAAAATGTTTTCAAATTTGAAAACTAATGGCATTAACAAAAAGTTTATAATTTTTCTAAAACTAAAAGCATAAATAATTAAAAAATAAAGCAAAAAACAAAAGAAAATAAATAAAGCAACAAAAAAACAAAAAAAATGCCACCTACTGGGCCACCACGGCCTGAATACGACTAGAAAACCTACCATGGGCCAGGATTCAGGCCCGCAGCAGGCCCAGTAGGCCCACATGCATTGCAGTGACAGATTAGGCCCGAAAGCCTGCAGTTGAGAGGAGCTCGGGAGGGTGGGCGCAGCAGCGCTTATAAACCACTCCCGAGCCCTCTCAACTAGCGAGGTGGGACTAAACTTTTGGACGCGGGGCAGCACAAGGCCTTTGGTCCCGGTTGGTGGCACCAACCGGGAGTCACGAACCGTGACCAATGCCCCCCTTTAGTCCCGGTTGGTGCCACCAACCGAGACCAATGCCCCCCTTTAGTCCCGGTTTGTGCCACGAACCGGGACCAAAGGCCTGGGTATATAAGTAGCACTTGGTAAATTTGACGAACTCATCGCCAGTTGCCCCCCTGCCCGCCCGACGACGCCGAGCTCATCGACGCCGCCAGGCTGCCCAGATCGACGCCGATCCGCTGCCCCTACGCCGCCCGCCGCCCAGACGCCGTCCGCGCGCCCCCGTCGTCGCCCCTGCCCCGTCGCCGCCAGGCCGCCCCGAAGCCGCCCGCCGCCCCCGCCGACGCCGTCATCGTCGCCCGCACCGATTCCGGTCGGCGATCTCGACCCCTCCTCGCGCTGTGAGCCCCTGCCTCCTCCCCTTTTCCTTCTCATTGCCGTCCCCGCACGTCATCCGTAAGCGCGCGCCACCGCCAACCATCGTCGCCGTCGCCGTATAATGCTCATGTATATGCTCACTGTATGTATGTATGTATGTATGTTCACTGTATAATGCTCTGTATATGCTGTATATATAATGCTTGTTTTTGCATTCTTTTTGTTACCAAGAAAAAGGTCTATTTTTTGTTGATATGTATGTTCCTATGCTCATTAATATTTAAAAAAATGTTCATGCTCATTTAAGAAAATGTTCATATGTAACATTTAAGAAAAAAAGTAAATGTATGTATGTTCATATGCAAAGAATTATTTTTGGATGAAATGAGATGAGATGTGTTTTGTGTTGGAGAAGAAAAGAGGAAGAAGGAAGAAGGAAGAAGAAGTAAAAGGGGGTCGAGGGGGGGGTCGATATACTCCCTCCCCGATAACAATTTTTTCCATGTATATATGCAAAAGTTACATTTTTTAGAAAAGTTTTATATATCTAGCTAGAAAGAAGGAAGAAGAAGAAAAAGAAGGAGAGGAAAAAGGAAAATAAGAAGAGGAAGAAAGGAGAAGAAGAGGAGAGGAAGAAGGGGAAAAATAAATAAGAAAAAGAAAAAAAGAAGAGGAGAAGAAGAAAGGAATAGAGGAGAAGAAGAGAAAATAGATCTTCTCCTCTATTCCTTTCTTCTTCTCCTCTTTTTCTTCTTCTTTTTTTCTTCGATCTTCTCCTCTAGATATTCCTTTCTTCTTCTCCTCTTTTTATTTCAGGGTCGGCTAGGGGTCGAGGGTTCCAGGGTCGTCGAGGGTTCGAGGGGTCGAGGATCGCCGAGGGTCGAGAGAGGTTTCCTAGTGTCAAAGTATTGAAGAAATCCATGGCTTCATCATTAGCCGGAAGTAACCAGGGCATGATGAAGTCCTCCAAAGTTATTTTGGAATGGTGTCCCGGATAGGATAATTTACCTTTTTGTATGAATTTCAGCAAAGGCCTTCCAAATAACGATATTTGGAAGGTTCTTGCTGAACTTTGTACCAAAAAGCGAATTATCCTATCTAGGACTCCGTTCTAAAATAACTTTGGAGAGCTTCGTACCATCATGCACATGTTACTTTCGCCTAATGATGAAGACATGGTTTTGTTGAATCCTTTGACACTAGGCAACCTCCCGACCCCTCGGCGATCCTCTCGAACATGAGAGGAAGAAGAGGATCGCCGAGGGGTCGAGGGTTCCAGGGTCGTCGAGGGTTCGAGGGGTCGAGGATCGCCGAGGGGTCGAGAGAGGTTTCCTAGTGTCAAAGTATTGAAGAAATCCATGGCTTCATCATTAGCCAGAAGTAACCAGGGCATGACGAAGTCCTCCAAAATTATTTTGGAATGGTGTCCCGGATAGGATAATTTGCCTTCTTGTATGAATTTCAGCAAAGGCCTTCCAAATAACGATATTTGGAAGGTTCTTGCTGAACTTTGTACCAAAAAGCGAATTATCCTATCTAGGACTCCATTCCAAAATAACTTTGGAGAGCTTCGTACCATCATGCACATGTTACTTTCGCCTAATGATGAAGACATGGTTTGTTGAATCCTTCGACACTAGGCAACCTCCCGACCCCTCAGCGATGCTCTCGAACATGAGAGGAAGAAGAGGATAAAAAAAGAAGAGGAAGAAGAAAAAAAGAGGAGAAGAAAGAATAGAGGAGAAGAACGAGGGTCGTCGAGGGACATAGATGTAGTGTCGTCGTTGTCGATATATACCCCCTCCCGATAGCTTCAACACGTGGGGGGGGGTCGATATTACCCCCTCCTTGAAGCGTTCTCGAGGCCACCCCTAACCCTTGAAGCGTTGTCGAGGCCACCCCAAACCCTAGAGAAGCAGCGTCGAGGCCACTAATTAATATATATGATTCCTTACTATGATTAGGTAGCTAGTTCTACGTTTGCCACTAATATATCCATCTGTCATGTTTGAATAATAATTGCCATGTTGTAAAAATTTGTAGAAACTATGGACACCGCCCGAGACGAAGCAAAAGAAGCGTTGTTGAGGGACATAATCGCAGAAGGAAGTGATGCCGTCTCGTTGTTTCTCAACGACACCGATGGTTTGGAAGGAGACGGTGAAGAAGCTGGCTATGGTGACCTAATGCCGGTGCAAGAAGAAGAACATGAGGACGGCTCCGGTGACCCAATGCCGGTGCAAGAAGGAGACCGTGATGACGGCTTCGGTGACCGAACCGAGTCCGACCAGGTATATATATTAGTTAAGCCTGTGCTGACTAGCTGATTGATGCATTCATTGTTTTGGTATGTACACATATTAATTAAGTCTTTGTTCTTTTTTCTAGCCCTCCGGATCGAGCACAACTTCGGTAAAGAGACGAGGCCCGAAGAAAAAGTTGAGCTCGGATGAAAGGTTTGAGATCATAGCAATCGCGCCCGACGGCCAACCGATTGAACCCATCCGAACAAAGAACACATTTGTTGCTCAGTGCGGGGTTCTGGTTAGGGACAAGATCCCGATAAGCATCCAGCAATGGTTTAAGCCAGGTACAGAAGACCCTGAGGTGTCTTATGTCAATGATATGCAAAAAAATGATCTTTGGACTGAGCTGAAGTCAAATTTCACCCTACCGCCAGAGGATAATCCACAGAACCCAGTTAAAGAGCAATTAATCAAGTCTTTTGCTCTTAAGAGGATGGCAGAACTATTCAGGAGGTGTAAGAAAGAGCTGAATAAGTTTGTCGAAAATAATGAGACACCAGAATTCAAGGGCAGATATGAGAAGATCAGAGATCACTGGCCCGCATTTGTGGCCCACAAGACATCGGAAAAGAGTAAGAAGATGTCGGCGACAAACGAGCAAAATGCTGCGAAGAAGAAGCTTCACCATCGCACGGGGTCAGGTGGCTACCTCGTAGCCCGGCCTAAGTGGGCCAAGACTGAGAATGATCTGGTTGATAAAGGGATCGAACCAGAGACAATTAACTGGCCAGACCGTTGCCGGACTTGGTTCTTCGGGGCTGGCGGAACCTTGGACCCTGTAACAGGGAAGTGCATATGGATGAACGATCAAATGGACATACCAGTCAGGAAGCTTAAGCAGTATATCGAAGCAGCGCAGGAAGGGACGTTCTTTCCAGACAGAGAGAACCACGAGCTCACAATGGCCCTCGGGAATCCTGAGCACCCTGGACGGACACGAGGCATGCCAGGCTCCATTCCGTGGAAGGTTGGGTTTCCGGACGCAGGCGGTTACAAATCCCATGAGAGGAGGAAAAAAGTGCAGCAGGCCCAAATGCAGGCGCTGCAAGCAAGGGTAGACGCGATAGAGGAACGAGAAGCAAATCGCAGCAAACGTACTGCCGAAGCTTCCCCCGAAGCTACCCCGCCATCTCAGCGGAGAAGCAGCGTGGCTTCCACCGAGATGCTTCAGCCGGAGCATGCCTTGACGGCTCCTTCCAGCTATCCCCTGGATGCTATCACGGAGTCTCAAAATTGCCACCTTATGACGCAATGGATGAATTTGAAGGTCAAGGCGGCTGTTGGCTCTGTTTATCCTACTGAACCCGGCGCAACTTTTCACTGCCGGCCGATTCCAGAAGGATATGCTAGGGTGATGGTGGATGAAATAACGGAGGGATTTGAGGACCTCCAGCTTGACCACCCTACCGGTGAAGGGAAGACTCGGCTGGGGTTTGCTCTGAAGACTCCATGCCTATGGCCGAAGGAGCTCATCAACCTTCCGAACTGGACGCCTCCGCCTCCTCCTCCTCCTCCGGCGAGTCAGGGCACTCCGCCTCCTCCACCGCCTCCTCCTCCGGTGAGTGACGATCAGGGCCCTCGGCCGGCTCCTTCTCTGGCGCGTGGCGGCACTCCGCCTGCGCCGGCGCGCCCGAGCAGCCAGCCTCCTCCTTCTCCGCCTCGTCAGCAAGGGCGGAAGAGACCCGCCGCCGCTCCAGCAGCTGCTCCGGCGCGTCGTAGTCCTTCTCCTCCGCCTCGTAAGCAAGTAAAGAAGACAACCGCTTCGTCTGCTCGGCCGGCGTCTAGCAGTACAACCAGAGGCGGGAGGACATACAGATTCGGTCCTTCTCTGAAGAGTCCACAGAAGTTACCATACGAGAGGACCCCGGAGGAGAACGCGAAGATCGTGCGAACCGAAGTGGATGACTGGTTTCAAGGGTTGAAAGCAAAGAGACATCCACCTCCGGAGGAGAAGGTAGATCCGGTGAAAGTGAAGCGCACTCTGGCTGCCCTGGCAAAACCACCCAAGTCTCCGCCGAAAGGCAACTATGAGCGCATTATTGCAAAGACATGGGCTGAAGCGGAGCGGTCGGGAAGTACAGTCAGTGATCAAAGGCTGAAAGAACGACGAGCAGCTGGGAAACAAATTGCCCAGCTCGGCGAACAAGCGAAGCAATCGTGCCCCCCGCTGAAGGTGCCTAGCGACATCGTCGATCCGAGGATGGTGCCCGGTTATGGCAATGTTGACGATTACCTGCCCGACGATGTACATTATGATCCCATAGAGGTGCAGATACACAGATACGAGTACGGGAAGCCTCTCGTCAAAGATGAAAAATCTTTAACAACGATGATGCGAAGATTACATGATTGGTACCTGAAAATCTGCAGAGAGTCTGGGGGGAGGAGTACTTTGTATGTGAGAGTTAAACCGGAGCATGACCTCGTTGGAATTGAACTGTTGCCAATTCCATTTGAGGAGTTCTATCAGTTTTTCAATCAATTGGCCCTCGATAAAACAACGATCACCTGCTACTCTCTGTAAGTACTACTACTTCTGTCATTAAGTCTCTCTATATAGCTCATCTCTTTCATTGCATGTATTTATAATTATCCTCACTATATTATGCAGATTGAAGATCGCCGAATTGAAAAAAAGACAAATCGGTGATATTGGGTTCGTTAACACATATCTCATAGATGGAACTGAGGTTGAACATCGTCCCGGAGATACGGAGGCCAACTTGCTACGATCATTCAAAAAAAATGAAAACAAAGATATAATACTCTTTCCTTACAACTTCAAGTGAGTGTTACTGTCTTGTGCATATTCGGTTTCCCTTATATATTAGTCCAGGTTATAGTAATGTAATTGATGAGTTATGCATGCGTGTGCAGTTTCCACTATATTCTCCTAGAGATTAGGCTTGAGCAGGGAGTAGTAACCGTCCTGGACTCTAAACGAAAAGATCCCCAGGAGTATGCGGACATGACTGAAATCCTCAAGAAGTAAGTTAAATCGATCATTATCCACCATATCAGCAACTTTGTTCATTTCCTGATATCAAGTTATTGTTTTCTTTGTCCCGCAGGGTTTGGATAAAATTCACCAGAAAAGTTCCGGGACTGCCGAAGGAGCTGGAATTTAGACACCCGAAAGTAAGTACTATAGTAGCATGTTCCGTGCATCTCCTAGTTATTCAAGCGCTAGTTTCATCAATACCATTTAGCATTCTTGCTTATCAGTTTGATTGACCTCTATTTCTTGTAAAGTGATTGTGGCAGGAACAAGGGAATGATTTCTGTGGATACTACGTCTGCGAGTCCATCCGCCACACAACCTGTGAGCGGGGTGGGTACTCTGACGAACAATATGAAGTACGTAAATAACAACATTCACAATTTTATTTTATTACCATCATTTGTGTTGAGTTTCATTCATTCATATATATATGTATTTGAAGGAAATATGCCCTAGAGGCAATAATAAAGTTATTATTTATTTCCTTATATCATGATAAAAGTTTATTATTCATGCTAGAATTGTATTAACCGGAAACATAATACATGTGTGAATACATAGACAAACAGAGTGTCACTAGTATGCCTCTACTTGACTAGCTCGTTAATCAAAGATGGTTATGTTTCCTAACCATGGACAAAGAGTTGTTATTTGATTAACGGGATCACATCATTGGTTGAATGATCTGATTGACATGACCCATTCCATTAGCTTAGCACCCGATCATTTAGTATGTTGCTATTGCTTTCTTCATGACTTATACATGTTCCTATGACTATGAGATTATGTAACTCCCGTGTGCCGGAGGAACACTTTGTGTGCTACCAAACGTCACAACGTAACTGGGTGATTATAAAGGAGCTCTACAGGTGTCTCCAACGGTACATGTTGGGTTGGCGTATTTCGAGATTAGGATTTGTCACTCCGAATGTCGGAGAGGTATCTCTGGGCCCTCTCGGTAATGCACATCACTTAAGCCTTGCAAGCATTGCAACTAATGAGTTAGTTGCGGGATGATGTATTACGGAACGAGTAAAGAGACTTGCCGGTAACGAGATTGAACTAGGTATTGGATACCGACGATCGAATCTCGGGCAAGTAACATACCGATGACAAAGGGAACAACGTATGTTGTTATGCGGTCTGACCGATAAAGATCTTCGTAGAATATGTAGGAGCCAATATGGGCATCCAGGTCCCGCTATTGGTTATTGACTGGACACATGTCTCGGTCATGTCTACATTGTTCTCGAACCCGTAGGGTCCGCACGCTTAAGGTTTCGATGACACTTATATTATGAGTTTATACGTTTTGATGCACCGAAGGTTGTTCGGAGTCCCGGATGTGATCACGGACTTGACGAGGAGTCTCGAAATGGTCGAGACATAAAGATTGATATATTGGAAGCCTATGTTTGGATATCGGAAGTGTTCCGGGTAAAATCGGGATTTTACCAGAGTACCGGGAGGTTACCGGAACCCCCCGGGAGCTATATGGGCCTTAGTGGGCCTTAGTGGAAGAAGAGGAGAGGCGACCAGGGCTGGGCCGCGCGCCCCTCCCCCTAGTCCGAATAGGACAAGGAGAGAGGGGGCCGGCGCCCCCCTCCTTCTCTCTCTCTCTTTTCCACCTCACGAATCCTATTCCAACTAGGATTGGGGGGGGGGGAGTCCTACTCCCGGAGGGAGTAGGACTCCTCCTGGCGCGCCTCTCCGAGGCCGGCCGCACCCCCCCTTGAGCCTTTATATACGGAGGCAGGGGCACCCCAGAGGAACACAAGTTGATCCACGTGATCATATTCTTAGCCGTGTGCGGCGCCCCCTGCCACCATAGTCCTCGATAATATTGTAGCGGTGCTTAGGCGAAGCCCTGCGACAGTAGTACATCAAGATCGTCACCACGCCGTCGTGCTGACGGAACTCTTCCCCGACACTTTGCTGGATCGGAGTCCGGGGATCGTCATCGAGCTGAACGTGTGCTAGAACTCGGAGGTGCCGTAGTTTCGGTGCTTGATCGGTCGGGCCGTGGAGACGTATGACTACATCAACCAAACGCTTCTGTTGTCGATCTACAAGGGTACGTAGATCACACTCTCCCCTCTCGTTGCTATGCATCACCATGATCTTGCGTGTGCGTAGGAAATTTTTTGAAATTACTACGTTCCCCAACAGTATTGACCTCCTTATTCAAATTAGATGTTCTGGAAGCGGGATGAACTCCTAGCACCAGCTCGCATGCGAGCAATTCAAGAGGAATTGGCGGCATTCTTTCTTGACCACGTGATCGCTGAAGACGGAGAATACTATGTGGACCATGAGTCCGTATGATTATATTTGTAAGAGATAATTATTGTATATATGTAGCCGGTAGTGTCGGATAGATATACGAGAACTTGTTGTTCGACCAATCTCTCGGAGAAGGAGAGCTGGTCGATATCACTTCTCTCTGTATGCATATATGTTCATGACGATCTTTTGTTTCCTTCGTTTGCTTACTAGCTAGCTAGCGTGTCTAGTCCTCTCTATACGTATGTATAGTACGTAGCGTCGACCAAGCACGGACATAAGAGAGGACAATTCTCTTTATTAATTATAGCTAGCTAACACAATATATGAAACACCTAAATTAACCCCCCAAAACCCCCAACCCCCCCCCCCCCTTCAAAAAAAACAAAAACTCTAGCCACAGAAATGCTGACGCGTGGATGCCTATTGGTCCCGGTTGGTGCCACCAACCGGGACCAAATGGTCTCCTGCCTGGGCTCCGCGCACAGGCCACGTGGAGGCCCATCAGTCCCGGTTCTGGATTGAACCGGGACTAAAGGGACAGGGCATTAGTACCGACACTTTAGTCCCGGTTCAGGAACCGGGACTAAAGGCCCTTACGAACCGGGACAACAGGCCCTTTTTCTACCAGTGAGTGTTACTACACAGATTCCACTTATATGCATGCATGTTTGAATTACACACCGATGCAATGTGAATCTTTAGGGTATATGTGTTAGTGCGCGATATATGTTTAAATGGAATCCCAAACCTAAATAACTCCTTTCTTTTTACAAAAACAGCTAGCTTAAATGGAAAAACGCGATGTCCAAACTACTAGCTAGGTTCATGAAACAATAGAAGTACATCAATAATGGATAACTGTAATTTTAGTGTGTTACGACACAACATCCCAATCATTATAGATTTAAATCATTTATTTTATTGAGGCACATACTTACCTCATAATGAACTATGACTTTATATAATGTATGTATTTCAACAATCTATACGATCCAATTTATAGGGCTGCTGCTACAAATCAACCAGATGATTGGTCTGATCTGCACACTAGTGGCCGTTCGATCTCAGCAACACCACACGATTGAACATAGCACAGTTGGCATTTGGTGAAGCTCCATTTGCAGCCCTGCGGATCGCCATTGCATCACTATCCAGGGCCGGCCCTGTGTTTCGGGAGGCCCTAGGCGAACTCAGTGACATGGGCCCCTATGTCCTAAGGATATATATATATATATATATATATATATATATATATATATATAACTTATTAAGAGTAACTTTCAACCACACACCTTTAGTTTAAAATTTGACTATAATAATTCGACTGACTCCATCTACAATAATAATAACCAAATTCGAACTAACTCCATCGAAAACAATAATACTAAATAGATAGCAAAATGAAACTAACATGACATGATTACCTTAAGTAAGAACCAAAAATTTCGACTGACTTCATCGACAACAATAATACTTTAGTGTTTCAGAAAGCGTTTCTTCAGGCGTTTCTTGATGCAAAGTCATTAATGGCACAATTAAGATCAACATTGCACAAGATATCCTTCTCAATGCAGTACATAACCACTTTCTGTCAACAAACACACCATACTTTCTGGAGTAAAAAGCATATAAAAAGTGTCTACCAATGGCGTCCTTCTCGAACTCTAGATCTGGTAGTCTAATAGGTCCCTTCTCAATTAAAATATCAGACGATTGGAATCCTAGACGTACATGGATGAGTAGTTGAATAATACTCAAATATGCACATACCAAATAATGAATAAAATGTACAAATGAAATTGTTAAATTGGGGTTGCGAGCATGGATCAGGTCATCAGGAACATGGATGGATCATGGATACATACTGATTCTGTGGTGTGCTCACGGCGTTGCAGACTTGCAGTCGGCCAAGTAGCGTACTTGCTGCCTTCCCGGATGCCGGATGGCCAGGCTGCCGGACTGCCGTGCGGCCGCGGCGCGCGCAGCGATGATAGCCAGCGGCGGTAGACGAGAGGGGGAAGACGATTAGACAGATGAACCAACGAGAAGAACTGACGAAGGAAAGCGAGAAGGCAGCCGTGCACTGATGGCGAGCGTGACGCTTCGCTAATCGACGATCGCTAGTTGTCTCATGGAGTCATGGGGCAAGCCCATCTGGCCATCTCGTTTGGTTTCTTTTGTAAAAACAATTACCTATTTTTTGCTGGGCTATAGTATACATACATACTACATCATGGGCCCCCCTCCGCCTGGCCCTGGGCCGTCGCCCCATCGGCCATACCCCAGGGCCGGCCCTGTCACCATCACACCTTTCACAAACCCAATTGTGCTCATTTGCAGCACCGGCGAAGCTCCATTGAATTGTCAGCGGTGCGGCAAAAGCTCCAAAGCAGCCCGACGGAGCTCCATTGCAGCGCCGAGGAAGCTCCATTGTAACGCCGGAGTTGCAGCGCCATGGATGTCCCGTCACGGTCATTGTTGTAGCATCGATGAAGCTCCATAGCAGTGACGGCGGTGCGGTAATAGCTTCGAGGCAGCCTGGCGAAGCTCCATTGCAGTGCTAGAGTTGAAACGCCATGGCCGACCTGTCATTGTCGTTGTCGCAGCACCGGCGAAGCTCCATTGCAGCGCCAGAGTTGCAAACGCCATAGCCGTCACGGTCGTCGCCGCAGTGCTAGCAATGTTGCAACACAGCACCGGCAGCGCATGTGATGCTCTATTGCAGCGCCGGCGGCCATGCTCGGATGCCCCACTGCAGCACACAGCGCTCGCCTAGCTGTCTGATCTCCATGGATGTTGCTTTCACAGAAAAACGTCGCCGTCCCCGCAAGAGCAGCATGGTTAATTTTGGGGTGGGCTGTGTGGCAACGGCGGTGGTGGTCAGCTACAGGGAGCTTGCAGTGCGATTGTTGGGAGAGGTAGCAGTCTAGTAGCAGTTGTCAGCTGTGTAACGCAGCGGTGGTCAGAAGAGGTAGCAGTAGCCGAGGAAGAGGAAGGCTTTGAGGAGAAAACATGTGGATGAGAGCCTTCGCATGAAGATAACGCTAGGTGAAGAAAGCGGTGGTTGGGCTCGTAGGGGACGTGTGTCGCTGGCTCGACGGGGCTTACAATTGCATGGGATCATCCACTTGTTTATAAACCTTTTTCCATTTATAGTAAAAGATGACCTTAATGCCTTATACACTATGAATAAAATAAAATATGCTCAACTAAAAAACAGAAAAATAAAGATGCTATGCTCTACTCTTGATAGACTAGAAATCTGAAGGAAGAACCCATATGCCACCTGGAGCGACTATATAAGATCACGTTGATTCGATTAACCACATAAAATCACAATTGCTTTCGTTTTGCACATGATAGACGTGGTCACCATGGTCACTCAAACTCGTTAAGTAGACCGGATCATCGGTGTAGATATAGCTTCTGTGCATCGTGCCACGCCTAGCTATCGGCACATACAACATCTTGGCCCATGTTTTCCCTAATAACAAGGCATAGTCATCCAAGTTTGTTACTCCCTCCTTCCATCTATATATATGTAGGGTCTAATGCTTTTTTCAGGGCCACCTTTGACTATTGACAAGATTAATAGCACATGACATGCATAATGTGAAAATTATATTATTGAAATCTTCTTTCACATACGAATTTAATGGCATGTTTTGTGTAAGTTGCATGCCATATATTATTGCTCCAAAATTTGGTCAAAATTAATCTCGAAAAATGCATTAGGCCCTATATAGATGGAAGGAGGGAATACCTCCTTCCAATTATGAGCGTACTCTACCATCAGTTCGCCAGGAAGCTCAATGATATTGTTCTGGTATATGGTATAGTGGATACACATTTGTATCAACAGACGGTGCGGTTTGCCATTGTTCACACCTATCTCCAATTAGATCATGTCCTCAAAGAGGGTGATGCCATACAACTGTCCATTGCAGAATACAAAGTCAACAAGGCCGGGTCACTCCATCAACTTGTGTTACCATCCATCCATTGTCTGACCAACCAATCTTGCAAAGGGCGGCCCCATATTTGGGAATGACAGCGGCAAAGATGCGGCCACTTGAGTTGGGAGGACAACCTTCAGAATTATGTAGTGCCAGCTGCCTAAGCAGAGAGTCCTCGTGTTCATTTGCAATGAGCGGCACCTCAACACTGAAGAAGAGGTTCACCATCGCAAGCTGAAAGTTATTCTCAGGTGTGATGACACGGCCGCTGTCGTGTGCTCCCACGAACTGCTTGCTGATGGCGGCCTCACTCCGCAGCTGGAGGCACAAGAACTAGCAAGCTTATCACAAAAACAACACTTCTGACATCCATTCAACATCTTTTTATTTCCTGCCCTTTCGCGACTTTGATTTGGCGCACGGTTCATGTTGCATATAATTTGCCACCACCAATAAGTATCCCAAATTTGTTTAGAAACTGGTTGGTTGGTATCAATAAAATACTTAAGGGTCATATCCGTGTAGGGGTTTGTGCCTTACTTTGGGCAATTTGGAATTGCCGGAATGACTTTGTTTTTAACAGGTCTCACTCTATTAACTTTTTGCAGGTTATCTTCAGAGCCACTGCATCGATCCGTATGTGGTCATCACTTCAGCGTGGGGACGCTGGGGGCCTCATGGCCTTTGGGTGCAACCGTCTGGAGATGGTTTCACAGGCGTTATTCAACCGGTTTGGTTGACATGTCACTAATAGATTATGTGGTTAAGTCATGTAATCTTTCGTTTGTACCCACTATTTGTGGTGTTTTTTTTTCTTTTTGCCGTTTTAGTTGATACTATGTACGTTTCAGACCTATTTATTTCGTTTTAATAAAACTGGTTGTGTTCATCATGATGATGCAGAGCCCGAGGTATTTCCCCTTTTTGAAAAAAAAACAAGAACTAGCAAGCGTTAGGAGACTACAGGATCTTTTTCTTGTCATCATTGTTGATGCCGTGCGTAATGGGTGGAAGGCGATCTATGGTAGAGCGGGTGGTGCCGCGATTGTCGTGGCTTGCCACCAATTCCATGCTGCGGCGAGGCGGACGCGGTGGAGCAAGCCAGCAACCTTGAGTATATGGTTTCCAAAAATTTCTGCGATTTATGATTTTTAACGGATTGCCTGATAATATGCATGGGATATCTTTATACCGAAATGAGTATATGGTTTTTTATATGAAATGATGGCTCACATGTCACAGGGGATACCAATAACGATACTTCTGCACAAACAACATATCACTCAAATAGTCACTTCATAAATATAATCATACTGCATACTTTAGAAGTTTATTAAATCTATGATCGGTAGTGGCATAGATGATTGACATTCACCCTTGTAAAAGAAGAGCTCATGACAATACATTATACTATCAATTTAATGGCCTTCCATCCGCATAGTGGCAGCAACTGCCAGCATCGGCACAATAGCATCTGTGGGTATTCCAGCCAAGGTCGGAACATATCTTCGTGCACCCAACAACCGAACATTTTGTTTCCGTCTTTACACACGCAAGAATAGGTCCAAAGTCCATTGTATCTGCAAGATCAGTCACAACATCCACAAGCAATCAGCATATGGTACACGTTAAATTGCTTGGTCGATCTAGAAGAACAAATCATGCATTGTAAGACTAAATGAAATAAAAGAGATACATATCAATATAAAAATATTAATGAATAAAGAGGGGAAAATGTTTACGTGTGCTCATGGGAGCAGCATGGCAGTTCAAGGAAGTGATGGACATGAGAATAATAGCTATCCAACACAGCACCCTGGTGTCATTCATAAGCCCCATCATTTGTAGCTGGCTATTGTTCTGCTCCTGCTTTCTTGCTGCTTCGTCCTTTTTGCTAGTGTTTATATAGTGAGATGAGTCTGTAACAAATTAAAAGGATAGTTGTTAATGCATACAAAAGTATATCATTTGGATATCTTTCTAATAATTGGTTCTTATTATTTGGTATGTTGGAAGTTTTTTTTGAGGCAACGGTATATTGGAAGTAATTGGTTTATACTAAATTAGGGCTTATATCATAGCTAAATTTAGTTATATGTTATTTATAGCAGGTTATTGACGATTCATAAGTAAAAAATAACTGCGTTACTTTTGGCCCAACTAATGTGACTATGCTTTTCTTTAGGGGTAACCCATATGAGTATGTGAGGCTGGTCCGGCGTGCCCACCCCAGGGCGGCCTTCAACTTGCCGGCCCAGTAGGGATATTTTGTGTTATGTCCCTTTTTTATGAGCCTTGTGTTTTTTTCTATTTTTCCATTTATATTTCAAAATATTCTAAATACATATACTTTGAAATTTAATATATTAATATTTCAAAAAATGCAGTGCTACGCGTCTGTCGGGTGATAAAACGATTAGATCATCCGCCTGGACAACCGTCAGATGCCACCCGAAATAGTCGTCTGATCTACCATCCCAGCCAACTGAGGACCTTTGCAACAGATAGTTTGTTGTGATCCGGGGCTTTGCAACAAGGACCTTGTTGGAAAGGTCCACCGAGACAGCACCGCTGCCCCGCCATGGCGTGAGCGAGGCCATGGAGTGCTGCCGCCTGCCGGAGCAGCTGTGTCTACTCCAGCACGACGACGACGAGCTCTCAGACCGGGCATGCACTTCCTGGCGATTTTATGCAACTGGAGCCATGTTTATGAAACATGTGTTGTGTTGCAATGCTTGGCCTCATATACTCTCTAACACCGGGCGGACCTACAACGCTTTCTGCAACCGGGTATATGCTTCTGAAACAAGAGCCCTGTTGCAGAAGAAAAAATCTTCATCGTCGAACCATTTTTTTCTTTCTAAAACAAAGCCTCTACAACAAAAGCTTTCTAAAACTACAACCTGTTGCTAAAAGAAACTTCATCATCGAACCAGTTTTTTTTCTGAAATAATAGGCTTGTGGTAGAAAAAAAATGTTTGCACGGGGCTGGTGGCCAGCGTGACCGCTCGATCAAAATCCATTTGACGGCTACACAGACGGCAGACACTGCGCGTGCATCAGCCGGCTGAAGGATAGCGTTTTCCTTTAAAAAATGTGCACTGTGCATTTCAGAAGTGTTAATGCAATTTAACATTGTTTTTGTGCTACTTTTCTAGAGATGTTCGTATCATTTAAAAAATGTTTGTGGCATTTAAAAAAAATTCACATGTTTAAAAAATGTTCATGATATTCTTAAAAACTGTATATACAATGTAAAAGAGATGTTTTCGTCATTTGTGAAAAATTTCGAGGCATTGAAAATAATTGTTGTATTTAAGGAAATGTTTATGTATTTAAAAAATATGTTCATGACATTTCAAAATATGTAAAAAATGGTCACGTAATTACAATTTTGTTTCATACCATTTAGAAATAATTTTCTTGATATTTATAAAAACGTTCACATATTTCAAAAATATGTTAGTGAGCTTTTGAGAAATATTAATACGACGTAAAAAGATGTGCACAATTTTTTTTGAAATCATACCACTAAAATATTGAAACACGCATTTGAAAAATGTGTAACGTCCATTCAATTTTGAGACATGTACTTGAAAATGTTTTCATCACCTGGTCGATAAATGTTGAACATGTTTCGACGAAATGTTCCACGTGTATACGACAAATTTACAAAGTGTAATATAAAAGGTTGACATGTATTTGGAAAAAATAAAATAGAAGTAAAATTTAAATTTTAAGACTAAAAAGGAAAAATGCAAAAAATTGAAGGAAACTGATAAAAAATACGTACAAACAAAGAAGAAGAAAACATGCATGAAAGCTTCTAAAACCAGTCCGAACTGATCCACGGAAGCTTCCGAAAACAGCTCTAAGTTGCTATGGTTTGGGCCGGCCTAGTTGCCTCGTGCCAGAGGTGACACGGAGCATTGTCTTCGGTGGGCGAGTTATAACCCCCGCCGTGCGATGCTCCCCTATTCCCCGCCTACTCATTTGTCCATACATCTAGATGCAATAACCGGCTTTCACTTGTCAAATATTTTTTCCCCGTGTCCAGGTAAGATAGTGCCTAAACTGCTCTTGCTTAGCTAGAAATATGGAGGGGAGTATCCACCTGCTACATCGAGGACAATATGCTATGCAGAGAACTGCCAAATTTGGTTCCATCGCCCACACTTTCTAACGACATAGGTAGAAGCATTAAGCCACGAATCCAAGATAAGAATGAATGATTTATCAATTTTACTTTATGACAAAATATTCCAACCATTCTACATAATGGCAGTGACTTTTTTTTACAAGGCATATATACTTTACAGTAGATATTTCTACAATTTATGTGGTCCCACTTATGGTAAAGATTGACCTTAGTATTTACAATAATAGACAAAAGAATTAAGGTGGCATGTTAGAGTATTCTTGATTGGCTAGAAATCCGGAGGGAGAACAGGCACGTGCCACTTGGAGCATAAGTTGCCATATAAATTCTTGCTGATTTGATCATCAAAATGTCTGGCCATGGCTTTCCTATTGCGTAGGATAGATACGGTCACCATGGTTGTCCAAACTCATCAAGTAAGTCGCATTGTCGGCATAGATGTAGCATTTTTGCACCCCGCCATGCCCATACGTCCGCATGTACACTGCCTTGGACCACCTTTTCATAAAACAGGGCAAGTTCACTTGCATACCTCATTCCACTTGTGAGCGTACTCTGTCTCTTTTACAACGGGAGGCTCAAAGACATCCTGGATGAAGGCTCGCAGCCGATGTCGTGCCAGTTACTTCCACCATCAGTCCATCACCAACTTCCTGTGCAGCTCCACGATGTAGGGCAGGTACACGTGTTGATTGCGTTGAGTTCAGATCTGCAACTGGCAGGGTGCAACGGTGAGCACATGCTTGCCGTCTTTGTTCACGAATAGTTCGAACTTGACCAAGTGATCCAAGATGGTAATGTCATAGAGTTGTCCACTGTAGAATATAATGTCTAAGAGGAATTATGGAATAGTATTTCCTTAACGCCGGGTTGAGTCTGCTTGAAGGGCGAGCGGTGGTGGTTGTTGTTGGCTTGGCCTGACCATTACCCAAGGTTCGGTATGACCGGTCTTGACGAAAGCTTTGTGGTCATCGAGGGTCTATGTTAGGACGACCGGCGCATACGAGATCGTCTCCCTTATTCAAGGGATTTTCAAAAACCTCCCCTCAATTTATCTCGATGGTGTTTGAGTTAGGTTGTGGTTGGCTGTTTGGTTCAGTGTCTATGTTGAGTTACCCAAGGTTTTCGGCCAAGTTTCCGTTATAAACCTAGCCATTTTTTATTTTTATTTTACTTTCTTTCCATCTATATGAGTGTGCATTAATACTCTACCCTTTCACGAGGTTTGTGTCGAAAAAGAATATAGTGTCCAGATCATCGGTTCTTAAAAAGTTTTACCATACACCTGTTGTCCGTGCAACCAATCCCACAAAGCGAATGCCGTGTAGATCGATCATGGAGGCAAGGATGCAACCGCTTGAGGTGGGGGATTGTGTGAAGACAACCTTCCACGTTACGAAGCAACTACAAACGATGCAACTGAGTATCACATCAATGCGTCGCCGGACTATTATGAACCGAATGCCAAGGCTATTTGTGGCCGCCTTCCAAGCAAAAAAATAACTTTCTAAGAAACCTTAGATTGCCAAATTAAACTGCAGGTTTCTCAGTAACCATCTGGCGCCCAACTGGATTGTTCACTATCACCGAAAGGGCAGACGATCTTATTCTAGTCCCCCGCAATGTAGGTGCAGGTAAAGTTTCTGACAGGACAAGCAGGAGCAGTAAGACGGATGTAAGATCGATCTGATCACAACAGATGGGGATGAGCTTGCTTGTAGTGTTGATGTTGGTGAAGATGTTCAGTTGGCTCACCGTGACCTGGACGTCGTCAAAGTGCTGGCCTGTTCATGAATTAGTTGCTTCCGGATTATATAAATCTGTGTAATGTGATATACTGAACCCATGCCACCAGCTCACCTGACTTCGCCACTTGCCTGTCAATTTCCAAGCATTTTTTTGGCTGACCACTCGAATGGAACGCCGAGGTTACACTAGCAAGTACACTTGAGATGCTTCATCCGTTCATACGATGAACAGTTATATACTACTATAGTGATCATGTTAATTTTGATACTAACTGACCTTGTGAATACAATATTTGTCAGTCTGAATATACAATGAATGCCCAAACAGACTACCACAAGAAGGAAAACATAATGTTGAAACACATAGCTATAAACACAGAATCAAGTAATCAGGAATGAGTAAGTAGTAATTCTAGTATGTTACCACACATAACCCAAAACCAACCAGTACAAGGCATCAGGATCTCATAGATAAATGCAACGTTGTATCCTTGGCAACTTCTACAATCTAGTATGAGGTAAAATTTAATTGTAACGGTTACCTTAATACCATTACACTAGACATAGAGTTAAACTCCCATGCTAGACTACTCTTGGTTGGCTAGATATCAGGAGGGAGTACCCACATGCCAGTTGGAGCACCGGCAGCTACATAAGATCCTGCTGATTTGATCCTCCGTAGGACGTTGTAAATAATTTCGTCTTGCATAGGGTATACACGGCTACCATGGCCATCCAAACTCGTCAAGTATGTCATATCATCTGCGTAAATGTGGCCTCTCTCCATCCCGCCGCGTCCAACCGCTGGCACGTCAACTGCCTTGGACATTTTCCCCCAAAACAAGGCGCAGTCATCCAAGCTCATTACCTCCTCCCACTTATGAGTGTACTTTGTCATTGATTCGTCAGCAAGCACGAAAACCTTTAACAAAGGCTCACACTTGGTGCCATATGATGGATTTATCCTCAACACCAACTCCAGCCTACCATGCAGCTCAACAATGTCAGTTGGGGATATGAAAGAAGGTTCGGAACCAATCCGGATATGCAACTCGGCGTCAATGGTGGCCACCGGTCTGCCGTGTTTGTTCAAGCCTATGTTGAATTTGATCAGGTTGTAGGAGCGGGTGAGGCCATAGAAATTTCCATTGTAGAATAATGTCCGCAAGCATCGGCCCGCTAAATATTTTTGCAGTCCATCTGTCGGCTAGACAACCAATCTTGCATAAGGCGACGCTTCTTGGGGGGGTGATGGTGGCGAGGATGCACTCACTTGACATGGGTGATTCCGAGAAGACAATCTTCGCGCCTGTGTAGACCTTCCTCATGTTCTTTGCGTGAAGCCGCACCTCAACACCGGAGAAGAGGTTCACAACCAAAAGTTGCATGTCATCCCCAAGCGCGGCGACCCAGCCGCCTTCGTGTGCTCCGACTAGCCGCTTGCCGATGAGAGCCTCGGTTTTGGGCCGGATGTGCAGGACCCCGCCATCCTCGGGACAGTATACGCGCATTGTCTTGCCATCGTCACCGTGTAAGAAGGAGAAGAGCAGCCATCAGTAGTAGAAAAGGGGGCAAAGGTCCAGACTGGGTCAGCCCATTAGTCCCGGTTCAGTCCAGAACCGGGACCAATGGGGGCATTGGACCAGGTTCGTGAGCCCAGGGGGCCGGCCGGACCACGTGGGCCATTGGTCCCGGTTCGTCTGGACCTTTTGGTCCCGGTTGGTGGGACAAACCGGGACTAATGGGCCTCGCTCCTGGCCCATCACCATTGGACGCCCACGTCACTTGTGGGACGTGGATGTAGTGTCCGACACCGACGGCCACATGTATCCCACACCCATGATACTTGCTATTTAGGGTTTCCTCTACCGCTCGACGACTCTCGACGACCCTTGTTCCCGATAAAAAAAAGAAGAAGAAGAAGAAGAAGAAGAAAAAAAGAGAAGAAAGAATAGAGGAGATCTTCTCCTCTATTCTTTCTTCTCTTTTTTTTTCTTCTTCTTCCTCTTCTTTTTTTATCCTTGAAGCGTTGTCGAGGCCACCCCGAACCCTAGAGAAGCAGCGTCGAGGCCACTAATTAATATTAGGTCTACGTTTGCCACTAATATATCCATCTGTCATGTTTGAATAATAATTGTCATGTTGTAAATATTTGTAGAAACTATGGACACCGCCCGAGACGAAGTACAAGAAGAGTTGTTGGGGGACATAATCGCACGAGGAAATGATGCCGTCTGCTCGTTGTTTCTCAACGACACCGATGGTCTGGAAGCAGCTGGCTATGATTATGGTGGCTCCGGTGACCCAATGCCGGTGCAAGAAGGAGACCGTGAGGACGGCTCCGGTGACCCAATACCGGTGCAAGAAGGAGACCGTGATGACGTGTCCGGTGACCGAACCGAGTCCGGCCAGGTATATATATTAGTTAAGCATGTGCTGACTAGCTAATTGATGCAGTCATTGTTTTGGTATGTACACATATTAATTAAGTCTTTGTTTTTTTTCTAGACCTCCGGATCGAGCACAACTTCGGTAAAGAGACGAGGCCCGAAGAAAAAGTTGAGCTTGGATGAAAGGTTTGAGATCATAGCAATCGCACCCGACGGCCAACCGATTGAACCCATCCGGACAAAGAACACATTTGTTGCTCAGTGCGGGGTTCTGGTTAGGGACAAGATCCCGATCAGCATCCAAGAATGGTTAAAGCCGGCTACAGAAGACCCTGAGGTGTCTTATGTCAATGATATGCAGAAAAATGATCTTTGGACTGAGCTGAAGTCAAATTTCACCCTACCGCCAGAGGATGATCCGGAGAAGCCAGTTAAAGTGCAATTAATCAAGTCTTTTGCTCTTAAGAGGATGGCAGAACTATTCAGTAGGTGGAAGAAAGAGCTGAATAAGTTTGTCGATAAAAAAGAGACACCAGAATTCAAGGGCAGATATAAGAAGATCAGAGATCACTAGCCCGCATTTGTGGCCCACAAGACATCAGAAAAGAGTAAGAAGATGTCAGCAACAAACAAGCAAAATGCTGCGAAGAAGAAGCATCACCATCACACGGGGTCAGGTGGCTACCTCGTAGCCTGGCCTAAGTGGGCCAAGACTGAGAATGATCTGGTTGATAAAGGGATCGAACCAGAGACAATTAACTGGCCAGACCGTTGCGAGACTTGGTTCTTCGGGGCTGGCGGAACCTTGGACCCTATATCAGGGAAGTGCATTTGGACGGACGAGCAAATGGAAATACCAGTCAAGAGGCTTAAGCACTATATCGAAGCAGCGCAGTAAGGGACGTTCGTTCCAGACAGAGAGAACGACGAGCTCACAATGGCCCTCGGGAATCCTGAGCACCCTGGACGGACACGAGGCACGCCAGGCTCCATTACGTAGAAGGCTGGGTTTCCGGACGCAGGCGGTTACAAATGCCACGAGAGGAGGAAGAAAGTGGAGCAGACCCAACTGCAGGCGCTGCACGCTAGGGTACAAGCGATAGAGGAATGAGAAGCAAATCGCAGCAAATGAATTGCCGAAGCTTCCCCCGAAGCTACCCCGCCATCTCAGCGGAGAAGCAGCGTGGCTTCCACCGAGCTACTTCAGCCGGAGCATGTCTTGACGGCTCCTGCCAGCTATCCCGTGGATGCTATTACGGAGTCTCAAAATTGCCACCTTATGACGCAATGGATTAATATGAAGGTCAAGGCGGCTGTTGGCTCTGTTTTTCCTACTGAACCCGGCGCAACTTTTCACTGCCGGCCGATTCCAGAAGGATATGCTAGGGTGATGGTCGATGAAATAACGGAGGGATTTGAGGACCTCCAGCTTGACCACCCTACCGGTGAAGGGGAGACTCGGCTGAGTTTTGCTCTGAAGACTCCATGCCTATGGCGGAAGGAGCTCATCAACCTTCCGAACTGGACGCCTCCGCCTCCTCCTCCTCCTCCGGCGAGTCAGGGCACTCCGCCTCATCCTCCGGCGAGTGATGATCAGGGCACTCGGCCGGCTCCTTCTCCGGCGCGTGGCAGCACTCCGCCTCCTTCTTCGCCTGCGCCGGCGCGCCCGAGCAGCCAGCCTCCTCCTTCTCCGCTTCGTCAGCAAGGGCGGAAGAGACCCGCCGCTGCTCCGGCTGCTCTGGCGCGTCGTAGTCCTTCTCCTCCGCCTCGTAAGCAAGTAAAGAAGACAACCGCTCCGTCTGCTCTGCCGGCATCTAGCAGTACAGCCAAAGGTGGGAGAACATACAGATTCGGTCCATCTCTGAAGACTCCAGAGAAGTTACCATACGAGAGGACCCCGGAGGAGAATGCCGAGATCGCGCGAGAAGAAGTGAGGAACTTCTTTAGAGGGGTGAAAGCAAAGAAACATCCACCTCCGGAGGAGAAGGTAGATCCGGTGAAAGCGAAGCGCACTCTGGCTGCCCTGACAAAACCATCCAAGTCTCCACCGAAAGGCAACTATGAGCGCATTATTGGAAAGGCATTTGCCGAAGCGGAGCGGTCGGGAAGTACTGTCAGTGATCAAAGGCTGAAAGAACGACGAGCTGGGAAACAAATTTCCCAGCTCGGCGAACAAGCGAAGCAATCGTGCCCCCCGCTCAAGGTGCCTAGCGACATCGTCGCTAATGATCCGAGGATGGTGCCCGGTTATAGCAATCTTGGAGATTACCTGCCCAAGATGTATATTATGATTTCATGGAGGTGCAGATACAAAGATACGAGTATGGGAAGTCTCTCGTCAAAGATGAAAGATCTCTATCAATGATGATGCGAAGATTGCATGATTGGTACTTGAAAATCTGCAGAGAGTCTGGGGGGAGGAGTAATTTGTATGTGAGAGTTAAAAAGGAGCATGACCTCGTTGGAATTGAACTGTTGCCTGTTCCATTTGAGGAGTTCTTTCAGTTTTTCAATCAATTGGCCCTCGATAAAGCAACGGTCACCTGCTACTGTCTGTAAGTAGTACTACTTCTGTCATTAAGTCTCTCTATATAGCTCAACTCTTTCATTGCATGTATTTATAATTGTCCTCACTATATTATGCAGATTGAAGATTGTCGAATTGAAGAAAAGACAAATCGGTAATATTGGGTTTATTAACACAAATCTCATAGATGCAACTCAGGTTAAATTTCATGCCGCAAATACCGAGGCCAACTTGCTACGATCGTTGGTAATAAATGAAAACAAAGATATAATACTCTTTCCCTTACAACTTCAAGTGAGTGTTACTGTCTTGTGCATATTCGGTTTCCCTTATATATTAGTCAAGGTTATAGTAATGTAATTGATGAGTTATGCATGCGTGTGCAGCTTCAACTATATTCTCCTAGAGATTAAGCTTGAGCAAGGACTAGTAACCGTCCTAGACTCGAGACGAAAAGATCCCCAGGACTATGCAGACATGACTCAAATGCTCGAGAAGTAAGTTAAATCGATCATTATCCACCATATCAGCAACTTTGTTCCTTTCCTGAGATATCAAGTAATTGTTTTCTTTGTCTGGTAGGGTTTGGAGAAAATTCACCAAAAAAGCTCCGGGACTGCCGAAGAAGCTGCAATTTAGACACCCGAAAGTAAGTATTATAGTAGCATGTTCCGCGCATCTCCTAGTGATTCAAGCACTACTTTCATCAATACCATTTGGCATTCTTACTTATCAGTTTGATTGGCCTCTATTTCTTATAAAGTGGTTGTGGCAGGAACAAGGGAATGATTTATGTGAATACTACGTTTGCGAGTCCATCCGCCACATGACCTGTGAGCGGGGCTACTCTACGAACAATATGAAGTGCGTAAATAACAACATTCACAATTTTATTTTTGAAGGAAATAGGCCCTAGAGGCAATAATAAAGTTATTATTTATTTCCTTATATCATGATAAATGTTTATTATTCATGCTAGAATTGTATTAACCGGAAACATAATACATGTGTGAATACATAGACAACCAGAGTGTCACTAGTATGCCTTACTTGACTAGCTCGTTAATCAAAGATGGTTATGTTTCCTAACCATGAACAAAAGAGTTGTTATTTGATTAACGAGATCACATCATTAGTTGAATGATCTGATTGACATGACCCATTCCATTAGCTTAGCACCCGATCGTTTAGTATGTTGCTATTGCTTTCTTCATGACTTATACATGTTCCTATGACTATGAGATTATGCAACTCCCGTTTGCCGGAGGAACACTTTGTGTGCAACCAAACGTCACAACGTAAATGGGTGATCATAAAGGTGCTCTACAGGTGTCTCCAAAGGTAGATGTTGGGTTGGCGTATTTCGAGATTATGATCTGTCACTCCGATTGTCGGAGAGGTATCTCTGGGCCCTCTCGGTAATGCACATCACATAAGCCTTGCAAGAATTGCAACTAATATGTTAGTTGGATGATGTATTACGGAACGAGTAAAGAGACTTGCCGGCAACGAGATTGAACTAGGTATTGGATACCGACGATCGAATCTCGGGCAAGTAACATACCGATGACAAAGGGAACAACGTATGTTGTTATGAGGTCTGACCGATAAAGATCTTCGTAGAATATGTAGGAGCCAATATGGGCATCCAGGTCCCGCTATTGGTTATTGACCAGAGAGGTGTCTCGGTCATGTCTACATAGTTCTTGAACCCGTAGGATCCGCACGCTTAACGTTCGTTGACGATATAGTACTATGTGAGTTATGTATGTTGGTGACCGAATGTTGTTCGGAGTCCGGAATGAGATCACGGACATGGCGAGGAACTCCGGAATGGTCCGGAGACAAAGTTTGATATATGGGATAATAGTGTTTGGTCACCGGAAGGGTTCTGGAAATCACCGGAAGGGGTTCCGGATGTTTTCCGAAATGTTTGGGTACGAGAACACTTTATTTGGGCCAAAGGGGAAAGCCCACAAGGTTTTTGGAAAGCGCAAAAGGAAGTTTTGCAGAGTCTAGGGGCCAGACGCCAGGGTCCCTGGCGTCTGGGTCTAGACGCCGGGAACCCTGGCGTCTGGCCCTGGAGTCCGAGAAGGACTCTTGCCTTTCGGGTGAAACCGACTTTGTGGAGGCTTTTACTCCAAGTTTCGACCCCAGGGCTCAACATATAAATAGAGGGGCAGGGCTAGCACCAAAGAGAGATCAAGAAACACCAAGCCGTGTGCCGGCAACCCTGTCTCCTCTAGTTTATCCTCTGTCATAGTTTTCGTAGTGCTTAGGCGAAGCCCTGCGGAGATTGTTCTTCACCAACACCGTCACCACGCCGTCGTGCTGCCGGAACTCATCTACTACTTCGCCCCTCTTGCTGGATCGAGAAGGCGAGGACGTCACCGAGCCGAACGTGTGCAGAACTCGGAGGTGCCGTGCTTTCTGTACTTGGATCGGTCGGACGTGAAGACGTACGACTACATCAACCGTGTTGATATAACCCTTCCGCGAACGGTCTACGAGGGTACGTAGACAACACTCTCCCCTCTCGTTGCTATGCATCACCATGATCTTGCGTGTGCGTAGGAAATTTTTTGAAATTACTACGTTCCCCAACAGTGGTATCAGAGTCTAGGTTTTATGGTTTGATGTTATATGCACGAGTAGAACACAAATGAGTTGTGGGCGATATAAGTCATACTGCCTACCAGCATGTCATACTTTGATTCGGCGGTATTGTTGGACGAGGCGACCCGGACCAACATTACGCGTACGCTTACGTGAGACCGGTTCTCCCGACGTGCTTTGCACATAGGTGGCTTGCGGGCGGCAGTCTCTTCAACTTTAGTTGAACCAAGTGTGGCTACGCCCGGTCCTTGCGAAGGTTAAAACGGCATCAACTTGACAAACTATTGTTGTGGTTTTGATGCGTAGGTGAGATTGGTTCTTGCTTAAGCCCGTAGCAGCCACGTAAAACTTGCAACAACAAAGTAGAGGACGTCTAACTTGTTTTTGCAGGGCATGTTGTGATGTGATATGGTCAAGACATGATGCTAAATTTTATTGTATGAGATG
>NC_053027.1:412855286-412893672 GCF_003073215.2 Triticum urartu | reverse complement strand
GCCATGACCATTGGTGTTAGGATTTTTGTTGTGTTGCATTGCTTCTGGAGCGCGCTTGCTTGGCCCGTAGATGGATCTGGTTGCGTCGTCCTTTTGATGCGAGCCCTCACGTGGATCGCGTACTGGCTTTTGTGCGGCGTCGTTTGCCGTTCTATGTTGGCCACGAGGTCGTCTATCTGACCGGATGGCCGTTTTGTTTTTTGATTGCGGGGGATCTAAGGCCTCCTCATCGAATTCAGGTAGTAGCTTTCGCTTCGGGTAGCTCTTTGTGTGGCGACTACCGCCGTACTTTGCTGCAGTGTTGAGTACTTCACTCCATCTAATTCTGAGTGTGTCTTGTGCAGCCCTGAGCCTTTGCTTCTACTTTTTCAGACTCCTCGCAGTGGCAACAAGCCTTTCATGGGTATTCTGTTGCTCCGGGTGCCTGTCCGGTGTGATGTCATCCGGACTGTTATCTTCGCCGGAGTCGGGTTGTTCGGTTTGATTATCCGTGTTGCCGTGGTCGGACGGTGGTTCAATGCCGTGTTTGTCGTCCGCTGGCTCACCCTGCTCTATCGCTGGGTCTATATGATCGTTGTTTCTGCCGAGGCGGGATTTGGAGCGGCGCTTACGCCGCCACTTTGACTGCTTCTCGAGGGAACGATCCTTCACTGCGTCCTTCCGTTCCTCGTCGTTGTTTTCTTTGGGTGTGTCACCATGTATACATCATATGATGAAGTGGGCGTCCAGCGCCCTGTGGGCAGTGGCGCCTGGTCGTCTCCTGCATCGTCGTCCATACCATCGATGTCTTCGGAGTCGAAGGCGAGCATGTCTGTCAAATCGTCGACAGTGGCTACTAAGTGGGTGGTGGGTGGGCGGCGAATTTCTTCGTCGTCCGCATCCCAATCTGGCCGGCCATAGTTCGGCCAGGACTCTCCTGACAAGGAGAGAGACCTTAATGAGTTCAGTGTGTCGCCAAAGGGCAAGTGCTGAAGGATATCCACGGAGGTGAAGTCCATGATCGGCGCCCAGTAGGATTCGATAGGCACGGGCGCAGGCGGTTCGGAGTCCGTGGCTAGGGAAGAATCCGGCAGTTCGGCATCACGGCTCCTGTGAAGGGTAAGGTCGATACTCGGCTCGATCGCCGCTGAGAATGCGGCCTCCGTGGCAGGGTCTATCCACCCATCCATGGATGGCGCAATTGGCTCCGAATTGAGGGTCGGAGCGGTTGCCAGTGCGGTCTCCTGAACACTGTCCGATGGTAGAGCTAAAGCATGCTCATCGTGACTGTGCGACGCACTCGGCAGGGGCTCGAATCCATCGAAGATCAAGTTTCCGCGGATGTCGGTCGTGTAGTTTAAGCTTCCAAACCTGACCTGGTGGCCAGGGGCGTAACTCTAGATCTGCTCCAGATGGCCAAGCGAGTTGGCCCGCAGTGTGGAGCCGCCGGATACAAAGATCTGTCCGAGGAGAAAAGTCTCACCCCGGACTGCATCGCTATCGATGATTGAAGGAGCCATCCAGCCTAACAATGACGACACAGAGGAACTCTCAATGAAAGCACCAATGTCGGTGTCAAAACCCGCGGATCTCGGGTAGGGGGTCCCGAACTGTGCGTCTAGGCGGATGGTAACAGGAGACGGGGGACACAATGTTTTTACCCAGGTTTGGGCCCTCTCGATGGAGGTAAAACCCTACTCCTGCTTGATTGATCTTGATGATATGAGTATTACAAGAGTTGATCTACCATGAGATCGAAGAGGCTAAACCCTAGAAGCTAGCCTATGGTATGATTGTTGTTGTTGGTCCTACGGACTAAACCCTCCGGTTTATATAGACACCGGAGGGGGCTAGGGTTACACAGAGTCGATTACAAGGAAGGAGATCTATATATCCGTATTGCCAAGCTTGCCTTCCACGCCAAGGAGAGTCCCATCCGGACACGGGACGAAGTCTTCAATCTTGTATCTTCATAGTCCAACAGTCTGGCCAAAGGATATAATCTGGCTGTCCGGATACCCCCTAATCCAGGACTCCCTCAGTAGCCCCTGAACCAGTCTTCAATGACGATGAGTCCAGCGCGCAAATTGTCTTCGGCATTGCAAGGCGGGTTCCTCCTCCGAATACTTCATAGAAGATTTTGAACACGAGGATCGTGTTCGGCTCTGCAAAACAAGTTCCACATACCAACATAGAGAGAATAATATTTCCATAAATCTAATATGCTGACGTACCACGTAGTGTGAAATCACACCACAACCAGGTCTTTATTCGAATCATTTTTCATAACCCATCTCAGCGTGTTTCGCGAGGCGGTTTCCTTGGCACATCTTGTCGAAGCAGAAATCGTGTCCCCTTTATTACGGGATTATCATCAATACAGACGTGGGTAACCCAACTGTGCCTATTGGTAGGACTCCTAGATCTTAGGCAAGTCCCAAACGGCCACGAGGAGGACGCTTGATATTCACCCTCTTTATAAAGGGGACAAGGCTTTTTTCTTTTTTCCCTCTCGTGCTCAATCAAATCCTTCCCCCGCCTCGAGTTCTAACACCCAAAACTCAGGTTAGGTGCTTCGGACCTTCACTATGTCCGGATCCAACCTTGAAGGTCGGTGGATGCCTTCCTCCATCACGGAGGAGGACATCAAGAGGTTGAGAGAGGCCAGATATCTGACCGCCGAAATTTCGCGTATGCATGAGTAGAACACAAGTCCCAAACGGCCACGAGGAGGACCTGGTTATATGCATGAGTAGAACACAAGTGAGTTGTGGGCGATACAAGTCATACTGCTTACCAGCATGTCATACTTTGGTTCGGCGGTATTGTTGGATGAAGCGGCCCGGACCGACATTACACGTACACTTACGCGAGACTGGTTCTACCGACGTGCTTTGCACACAGGTGGCTGGCGGGTGTCAGTTTCTCCAACTTTAGTTGAACCGAGTGTGGCTATGCCCGGTCCTTGAGAAGGTTAAAACAACACCAACTTGACGAGCTATCGTTGTGGTTTTGATGCGTAGGTAAGAACGGTTCTTGCTTAGCCCGTAGCAGCCACGTAAAAATTGCAACCACAAAGTAGAGGACGTCTAACTTGTTTTTGAAGGGCATGTTGTGATGTGATATGGTCAAGACATGGTGCTATATTTATTGTATGAGATGATCATGTTTTGTAACGAAGTTATCGGTAACTGGCAGGAGCCATATGGTTGTCGCTTTATTGTATGCAATGCAATCGCCCTGTAATTGCTTTACTTTATCACTAAGCGGTAGCGATAGTCGTAGAAGCAATAGTTGGCGAGACGACAACGCTGCTATGATGGAGATCAAGGTGTCGCGTCGGTGATGATGGTGATCATGACGGTGCTTCGGAGATGGAGATCACAAGCACAAGATGATGATGGCCATATCATATCACTTATATTGATTGCATGTGATGTTTATCCTTTATGCATCTTATTCTGCTTTGTTTGACGATAGCATTATAAGATGATCTCTCACTAAATTTCAAGATAAAAGTGTTCTCCCTGAGTATGCACCGTTGACAAAGTTCGTCGTGCCGAGACACCACGTGATGACCGGGTGTGATAAGCTCTACGTCCATCTACAGTGGGTGCAAGCCAGTTTTGCACATAAAGAATACTCGGGTTAAACTTGACGAGCCTAGCATATGCAGATATGGCCTCGGAACACTGAGACTGAAAGGTCGAGCGTGAATCATATAGTAGATATGATCAACATAGTGATGTTCACCATTGAAAACTACTCCATTTCACGTGATGATCGGTTATGGTTTAGTTGATATGGATCACATGATCACTTAGATAATTAGAGGGATGTCTATCTAAGTGGTAGTTCTTAAGTAATATGATTAATTGAACTTAAATTTATCATGAACTTAGTACCTGATAGTATTTTGCTTATCTATATTGTTGTAGATAGATGGCCCGTGCTGTTGTTCCATTGAATTTTAATGCGTTCCTTGAGAAAGCAAAGTTGAAAGATGATGGTAGCAATTACACTGACTGGGTCCGTAACTTGAGGATTATCCTCATTGATGCACAAAAGAATTACGTCCTGGAAGCACCGCTGGGTGCCAGGCCTACTACAGATGCTGCTGACAACATTAAGAACGTTTGGCAGAGTAAAGCTGATGACTACTCGATAGGTCAGTGTGCCATGCTTTACGGCTTAGAACCGGGACTTCAACGACGTTTTGAACGTCATGGAGCATATGAGATGTTCCAGGAGTTGAAGTTAATATTTCAAGAAAATGCCCGGATTGAGAGATATGAAGTCTCCAATAAGTTATATAGCTGCAAGATGGAGGAGAATAGTTCTGTCAGTGAGCATATACTCAAAATGTCTGGGTATCATAATCACTTGAATCAACTGGGAGTTAATCTTCCTGTTGATAGTGTCATTAACAGAGTTCTTCAGTCACTGCCACCAAGCTACAAAAAGCTTCGTGATGAACTATAATATGCAAGGGATGAATAAGACTATTCCCGAGCTCTTCGCGATGCTAAAGGCTGCGGAGGTAGAAATCAAGAAGGAGCATCAAGTGTTGATGGTCAATAAGACCACCAGTTTCAAGAAAAAGGGCAAAGGGAAGAAGAAGGGGAACTTCAAGAAGAATGGCAAACAAGTTGCTGCTCTGGAGAAGAAACCCAAGTCTGGACCTAAGCCTGAGACTGAGTGCTTCTACTGCAAACAGACTGGTCACTCGAAGTGGAACTGCCCCAAGTATTTGGCGGATAAGAAGGATGGAAAAGTGAACAAAGGTATATGTGATATACATGTTATTGATGTGTACCTTACCAGAGCTCGCAGTAGCACCTGGGTATTTGATACTGGTTCTGTTGCTAATATTTGCAACTCGAAATAGGGACTACAGATTAAGCGAAGACTGGCTAAGGACGAGGTGACGATGCGCGTGGGAAATGGTTCCAAAGTCGATTTGATCGTTGTCGGCACTCTACCTCTACATCTACCTTCGGGATTAGTTTTAGACCTAAATAATTGTTATTTTGTGCCAACGTTAAGCATGAACGTTATATCTGGATCTTTTTTGATGAGAGATGGTTATTCATTTAAATCTAAGAATAATGGTTGTTCTATTTATATGAGTAATATCTTTTATGGTCATGCACCCTTAAAGAATGTTCTATTCTTGTTGAATCTCGATAGTAGTGATACACATATTCATAATGTTGAAGCCAAAAGATGCAGAGTTGATAATGATAGTGCAACTTATTTGTGGCACCGCCGTTTGGGTCATATTGGTATAAAGCGCATGAAGAAACTCCATACTGATGGACTTTTGGAATCACTTGATTATGAATCACTTGGTACTTGCGAACCATGCCTTATGGACAAGATGACTAAAACGCCATTCTCCGAAACTATGGAGCGAGCAACAGATTTGTTGGAAATCATACATACTGATGTATGTGGTCCGATGAATATTGAGGCTCGCGGCGGGTATCGTTATTTTCTCACCTTCACAGATGATTTGAGCAGATATGGGTATATCTACTTAATGAAACATAAGTCTGAAACATTTGGAAAGTTCAAAGAATTTCAGAGTGAAGTGGAAAATCATCATAATAAGAAAATAAAGTTTCTGCGATCTGATCATGGAGGAGAATACTTGAGTTACGAGTTTGTCCTACATTTGAAACAATGCGGAATAGTTTCGCAACTCACGCCACCCGGAACACCATAGCTTAATGGTGTGTCTGAACGTCGTAATCATAGTTTACTAGATATGGTGCGATCTATGATGTCTCTTACTGATTTATCGCTATCATTTTGGGGTTATGCTTTAGAGACGGCCGCATTCACGTTAAATAGGGCACCATCAAAATCCGTTGAGACGATGCCTTATGAACTATGGTTTGGCAAGAAACCAAAGTTGTCGCTTCTTAAAGTTTGGGGCTGCGATGCTTATGTGAAAAAGCTTCAACCTGATAAGCTCGAACCCAAATCGGAGAAATGTGTCTTCATAGGATACCCAAAGGAAACTATTGGGTACACCTTCTATCACAGATCCGAAGGCAAGATATTCGTTGCTAAGAATGGATCCTTTCTAGAGAAGGAGTTTCTCTCGAAAGAAGTGAGTGGGAGGAAAGTAGAACTTGATGAGGTAACTATAGCTGCTCCCTTATTGGAAAGTAGTTCATCACAGAAACCGGTTCCTGTGACATCTACACCAATTAGTGAGGAAGCTAGTGATGATGATCATGAAACTTCAGATCAAGTTACTACCGAACCTCATAGATCAACCAGAGCAAGATCCGCACCAGAGTGGTACGGTAATCCAGTCCTGGAGGTCATGTTACTTGACCATGACGAACCTACGAACTATGAAGAAGTGATGATGAGCCTAGATTCCGCAAAATGGCTTGAGGCCATGAAGTCTGAGATGGGATCCATGTATGAGAACAAAGTGTGGACTTTGGTTGACTTGCCCGATGATCGACAAGCCATCGAGAACAAATGGATCTTCAAGACGAAGACAGACGCTGACGGTAATGTTACTATCTACAAAGCTCGACTTGTTGAAAAAGGTTTTCGACAAGTTCAAGGAGTTGACTACGGTGAGACCTTCTCACCCGTAGCGATGCTTAAGTCTATCCAAATCATGTTAGCAATTTCCGCATTTTATGATTATGAAATTTGGCAAATGGATGTAAAGACTGCATTCCTGAATGGATTTATGGAAGAAGAGTTGTATATGATGCAACCTGAAGGTTTTATCGATCCAAAGGGAGCTAACAAAGTGTGCAAGCTCCAGCGATCCATTTATGGACTGGTGCAAGCATCTCGGAGTTGGAATAAACGTTTTGATAGTGTGATCAAAGCATATGGTTTTATACAGACTTTTGGAGAAGCCTGTATTTACAAGAAAGTGAGTGGGAGCTCTATAGCATTTCTAATATTATATGTGGATGACATATTGTTGATTGGAATGATATAGAATTTCTGGACAACATAAAAGGATACTTGAATAGAAGTTTTTCAATGAAAGACCTCGGTGAAGCTGCTTATATATTGGGCATCAAGATCTATGGATATAGATCAAAAGCTTAATTGGACTTTCACAAAGCACATACCTTGATAAAGTTTTGAAGAAGTTCAAAATGGATCAGGCTAAGAAAGGGTTCTTGCCTGTGTTACAAGGTGTGAAGTTGAATAAGACTCAATGCCCAACCACTACAGAAGATAGAGAGAAAATGAAAGTGTTCCCTATGCTTCAGCCATAGGCTCTATCATGTATGCAATGCTGTGTACCAGACCTGATGTGTGCCTTGCTATTAGTAGCAGGGAGGTACCAAAGTAATCCAGGAGTGGATCACTGGACAGCGGTCAAGAACATCCTGAAGTACCTGAAAAGGACTAAGGATATGTTTCTCGTTTATGGAGGTGACAAAGAGCTCATCGTAAATGGTTACGTTGATGCAAGCTTTGACACTGATCCGGACGATTCTAAATCACAAACCGGATACGTGTTTATATTAAACGGTGGAGCTGTCAGTTGGTGCAGTTCTAAACAAAGCGTCGTGGCGGGATCTACATGTGAAGCGGGAGTACATAGCTGCTTCGGAAGCAGCAAACGAAGGAGTCTGGATGAAGGAGTTCATATCCGATCTAGGTGTCATACCTAGTGCATCGGGTCCAATGAAAATCTTTTGTGACAATACTGGTGCAATTGCCTTGGCAAAGGAATCCAGATTTCACAAGAGAACCAAGCACATCAAGAGACGCTTCAATTCCATCCGGGATCTAGTCCAGGTGGGAGACATAGAGATTTGCAAGATACATACGGATCTGAATGTAGCAGACCCGTTGACTAAGCCTCTTCCACGAGCAAAACATGATCAGCACCAAAGCTCCATGGGTGTTAGAATCATTACTGTGTAATCTAGATTATTGACTCTAGTGCAAGTGGGAGACTGAAGGAAATATGCCCTAGAGGCAATAATAAAGTTATTATTTATTTCCTTATATCATGATAAATGTTTATTATTCATGCTAGAATTGTATTAACCGGAAACATAATACTTGTGTGAATACATAGACAAACTAAACGTCACTAGTATGCCTCTACTTGACTAGCTCGTTAATCGAAGATGGTTATGTTTCCTAACCATAGACATGTGTTGTCATTTGATTAACGGGATCACATCATTAGGAGAATGATGTGATTGACATGACCCATTCCATTAGCTTAGCACCCGATCGTTTAGTATGTTGCTATTGCTTTCTTCATGACTTATACATGTTCCTATGACTATGAGATTATGCAACTCCCGTTTGCCGGAGGAACACTTTGTGTGCTACCAAACGTCACAACATAACTGGGTGATTATAAAGGAGCTCTACAGGTGTCTCCAAAGGTACATGTTGGGTTGGCGTATTTCGAGATTAGGATTTGTCACTCCGATTGTCGGAGAGGTATCTCTGGGCCCTCTCGGTAATGCACATCACATAAGCCTTGCAAGCATTGCAACTAATGAGTTAGTTGCGGATGATGTATTACGGAACGAGTAAAGAGACTTGCCTGGTAACGAGATTGAACTAGGTATTGAGATACCGACGATCGAATCTCGGGCAAGTAACATACCGATGACAAAGGGAACAACGTATGTTGTTATGCGGTCTGACCGATAAAGATCTTCGTAGAATATGTAGGAGCCAATATGAGCATCCAGGTTCCGCTATTGGTTATTGACCGGAGACGTGTCTCGGTCATGTCTACATTGTTCTCGAACCCGTAGGGTCCGCACGCTTAACGTTACGATGATAGTTTCATTATGAGTTTATATATTTTGATGTACCGAAGTTTGTTCGGAGTCCCGGATGTGATCATGGACATGACGAGGAGTCTCGAAATGGTCGAGACATGAAGATTGATATATTGGAAGCCTATGTTTGGACATCGGAAGTGTTCCGGGTGAAATCGGCATTTTACCGGAGTACCGGGAGGTTACCGGAACCCCCCGGTAACCTAATGGGCCTTAATGGGCCTAGTGGAGGAAGAGGAGAGGAGGCCTAGGGGCTGCCGCGCGCCCCTCCCCCCAAGTCCGAATTGGACAAGGAGGGGGGCGGCGCGCCCCCCCTTTCCTTTCTTCCCTCTCCTCCTTCCCCCCAAGTCCTAATCCAACTAGGGAAAGGGGGGAGTCCTACTCCCGGTAGGAGTAGGACTCCTCCGGCGCGCCTCCTCCTAGGGCCGGCCGCACCCCCCCTTGCTCCTTTATATACGGGGGCAGGGGGGCACCTCTAGACACACAAGTTGATCTTCGTGATCGTTCTCTTAGCCGTGTGCGGTGCCCCCCTCCACCATACTCCTCGATAATATTGTAGCGGTGCTTAGGCGAAGCCCTGCGACGATGAACATCAAGATCGTCACCACGCCGTCATGCTGACGGAACTCTTCCCTGACACTTTGCTGGATCGGAGTCCGGGGATCGTCATCGAGCTGAACGTGTGCTAAAACTCGGAGGTTGCCGTAGTTTCGGTGCTTGATCGGTCGGGCCGTGAAGACGTACGACTACATCAACCGCGTTGTCATAACGCTTTCGCTGTCGGTCTACAAGGGTACATAAACAACACTCTCCCTCTTGTTGCTATGCATCACCATGATCTTGCGTGTGCGTAGGAATTTTTTTGAAATTACTACGTTCCCAACACGCGTCCGGGCTCCTCGCGAGGCACCCCTGCCTTGATCTCTCCGCCTCCTCGCGAGCCTGCCTGATGAGGGTGCTCCTGAGGAAGCCTCCTGTCGTCCGCCCCGCAAGGCTTGGCCCCTTGCGAGGGTCTTGAGCTTGAGCTGATGAAGCTGGGCCGCACTAGGCCCCCACTCGAGCCACGGCAGGCCGCAGGCAGGCAAGTCAGGGGACCCTGTAAGTGCATCTAGTGCCACCCCTAGTTGGTTTTGGAGTATTGACGACAAACCTAGTTGAGGGACTAATGTGTTTGTGAGAATTGCAGGATAACACAGGTAGAAGTCCCTCATTGATTCGGTTTTCCTACCAGAGATGACCCCTAAAAATGTATGAAGACATTGAAGTCAAAGGTGGTATATGAAGATATTCACATTGAAGACTATGACAAGAGAAGACATCGCATGAAGCCTATGGAGCTCGAAGACTTAGATCTTTCGTAGTTCTTTTTCTTCTTCTTTGTTGAGTCATAGGAACCACCGTACTGTTAAGTGGGGTCCAAGAGAACCAGTCAGAATGACTGAAGTGATGCTTAACCAAAACCTATGTCTTCGAGTGAAGACTATGAGAGCGAATCTTGTCCAGAGTCGGACAAGTCAGCTTTGCTTGTAGCCCAAGTAAAGTTGCCGTGTGAGTTTGAAATCTGACCGTTGGAACACGTGTCAGTTCCTTAGTGACCCAGGGTCATTTCGGACAAATCAGGTCGGGTTGCCTAGTGGCTATAAATAGCCCACCCCCTACAACCAAAAACGGTTGGCTGCTCAGAGTTAGTACGGCTTTTGTCGTTTGAGAGCAACCCACCTCGAAGCCTTTGAGAGAGAATTCCTTGCGAGGATAAAGCCCTAACCACCCAGAGCCAAAGAGAATTAGGCATCACTTAAGTCTTCTTGTCTGTGTGATCTGAAGACTTATTACACTTGAGGACTGTGAATCCTCCAGCCGGTTAGGCGTCGCGTTCTGAGCATCCAAGACATTGTGGATTGCCGGTGAATGAAGTCTGTGAAGGTTTGGAGTCTTACCTTGAAGACTTACCAGAGTGATTGGGCGAGGTCTGTGTGACCTTAGCTCAAGGGGAATACGGAGGACTGGGTGTCCTGAGCTGCGTGTTCAGGACTGGGTGTCCGGGACTGTGTGTCCTAAGGTTTAAATACCTAGCCGCCCTAACCAGACGTACAGTTGTCACAGCAACTGGAACTGGTCCAACAAATCATTGTCTTCAGCGAGTCACTGGTTTCATCTTCCCTTCCCTTTACTTACTGTTACTCCTTGTGAAGTCATTGTATGTTCGCACTATCTTTTGTCTTCACTGAGTGACTGCGTGTTCTGTGTGGCTTCACAATATCTTCCTACCTGATCCTTACTACATTGCTGCTATTAGTCATTGTGCTTTCACTCTATTGAATACTTGACTATGGCTTGCCTAGTGTAGTCTACCTTCCGCTGCAGGGTAATAGGTTTATTTCTATCGTTTGTCTTCATAACTTCCACGTTTTGAAGACTTTCATAAAAATCGCCTATTCACCCCCCTCTAGTCGATATAACGCACTTTCAATTGGTATCAGAGCAAGGTACTCCCTTGTTCTGTGTGATTCGGTTTAACCACCTGGAGTTTTAGCTATGTCGACTGCAGGGATAATCAAAGTCTCGCTGCGTGCCCCGTCTTCGATGGAACTGAATATCCCTACTGGAAGAATAAGATGCGCATGCATCTTGAAGCCATTGACATCGACCTATGGTATGTCGTCAAGAACGGCGTTCCCAAGGCTGGAGAAGGTGTCACTGCTGCTGAGTCAAGAAGTTCGTTCAACTGGACTCTACTGCCAAGAATATCATCTGTGGTCATCTGACCAAAGGACAGTATGGCCGCGTGAGTGCTTTGGAAACATCTAAGCTAGTCTGGGACTGGCTCTCCAAGGTCAACGAAGGCGTCTCAACCCAGAGAGATCAGAGAATCAGTGTCCTTCGCAACCTCTTCAACCGCTTCAAGAGAAATGACAATGAGAATGTCCAGCTCACATTTGATCGACTCACTGACATCACGAATGAGCTTCAAGCCCTTGGCGCTACTGAGATCACCAAGCATGAAGTCGTCAAGACACTACTGAGATCACTTGACAGTTCGTTTGACACCCTAGCCCTGATGATTCAAGAACGTCCTGATTTCAAGACACTCGATCCGTCTGACATACTTGAGAGGCTCAACACACATGAGTTTCAGCTTTCTGAGAAAAGAGATATCTACGGTCCAAACTATGGGCGAACTCGTGCCTTGAAGGCAAAAGCTGTCTCCTCATCTGAAGAAGAATCTGACAGCAGTTCTGATGATCCTGAAGACATTGGAAGGGAACTTGCTATGCTTGTGAAGAAGTTCCAAAAATTCACCAAGAAGAAAGGCTTCAGAAAGTCTTCACGATCAAGCTCAAGGAATGATGAAGCTTCTGCTCATGACTACAAGAAGAAAACATGTCACAAGTGCAAGAAACCTGGCCACTTCATCTCTGAGTGTCCGCAGTGGGACAATGAGAACAAAAGAAGAAGAAGAAGAGCAAGGAATATGACTCTGACGACAAGAAGAAGAAGAAATACTCAAAGTCTTCTTCCAAGTCTTCTTCAAAGTCTTCATCACACAAACCCGACCTGATTTGTCCGAAAATGACCCTGGGTCACTAAGGAACTGACACGTGTTCCAACGGTCAGATTTCAAACTCACACGGACAACTTTACTTGGGCTTCAAGCAAAGCTGACTTGCCCGACTCTGGACAAGATTCGCTCTCAAAGTCTTCACTCGAAGACATAGGTTTTGTTTAAGCATCACTTCAGTCATTCTGACTGGTTCTCTTGGACCCCACTTAACAGTACGGTGGTTCCTATGACTCAACACAGAAGAAAGAGAACTACGAAAGATCTAAGTCTTCGAGCTCCATAGGCTTCATGTGGTGTCTTCTCTTGTCATAGTCTTCAATGTGAATATCTTCATATACCACCTTTGACTTCAATGTCTTCATACATTTTTAGGGGTCATCTCTGGTAGGAAAACCGAATCAATGAGGGACTTCTACCTGTGTTATCCTGCAATTCTCACAAACACATTAGTCCCTCAACTAGGTTTGTCGTCAATACTCCAAAACCAACTAGGGGTGGCACTAGATGCACTTACAATCTCCCCCTTTTTGGTGATTGATGACAAACTAGTTGAAGTTTTCAACGGGGAATATAATCTGTGAAATTGTAAAGGATAAGGAATTGTCTTCATAAGTTGCAAGGGCTCCCCCTGAAGATGTGCATATAAGTAATTTGCTTTTGGAATGCAAATGCACATGGCAGGTTGTACTTGTGGAGATCCACTTCAACTTATGATGACAATCCACTATGCATGTGAAAGTATATGAAGATAATGACATGCATAATGGAAAATGGACGTCTGCAGAATGATCTAAGTGCGGAATTTATCGTCGCACATGCGAAATTTATCATCGCAACACAAGGTGGCAAATAAGTAGCAGACGACCATCGAGTTTAAGTGTTACAACTCAAAGAACCAAATGTAGCAAAACGAGAGTTGTAAGCACGAAGCAAAATATAAAGCACCCGCCCATATGGACCCGCTTGAAGACTATCAACCTCATATGCTTCTCCCCCTTTTGTCAGTAAGGACCAAAAAGGTTTGAAGACATAGAGCATCTACTCGTTCCCATGAGGAGTAGGTGAAGCAGCAGGGTCGTTGGTTGTGTTTGGTGGTGCTGAAGAGCTTGGAGCAGAGTCGAAGCGTGCTGAAGGAGGTGGCGGTGAAGTAGCATCATCTTCATCCTCGATTACTCTGGCATTCACAATTGCAGAAGAGGAAGAGAACTCAGAGTCTTCAAGGGATGGAGTTCGTCGCAGCACTGCCCTTCGAGGAGGTGTGGAGTCAAACTTGAATCGCTCAGTGAAGCCATCCTCTTGAAGATCATCTTCAGAACACATCAGTGTTAGCCCTTTCCATGTGCGGCGAGAGGTTTCATGGGAAACAAAAGCATTCTTGGTGGCAAGATTGCGAATGCGATTAACATCCACCAGGAGGCTTTGCATCTGATGCTTCAGCTAGTCATGATTCCTATCCTGTTTCTGATGAAGAGCCACAAGAAGCTCTCGGTCATTGAGAACACGAGTGCGCTTCTTGGGTCGTGGAGCAGTTGTACTGTCAGTGGCTTCAGTGAGAGCAGGATGCGGTGCACGTGTAGTGCCAGCCAAAGGATACACACGAGTTACGGCTTCAACGCCTTCAACGTTCTGAGTGAAACTTTGATGCTCTGCATTCTGAAGACTGAGAGGTTCCTTGGCAGGCTCAGGATAGATGGCTTCAATAGACATATCCACATCAGGCAAAAAGATCCGATGGTTGCAGGCCGAGGGCTGATATGAGATAGTGGAGTGAAGTTTGATCAGCCGCATCACCCAAGGGGCGTAGAACTTCAAACCAAACAGATCAGAGCCAGATGCAACAAGTTGGTGAATGAAGAATCCTGTGTATTGAAGCATTTTCCATGAAGAATGTAGAAGACCAAAGTCTTCATTGCACCTTCCAGCTTGGCATGGGGAGAATGTCCTTTGATGGTCGGGAGAGTTCGCCTTATGATGTGATAAATGGTTCTTGCAGATACTCAAGGTCTTCAACAAAGAACTCCATGGGATAAGCAGCATCTTGGGGCAATGGCTTCATCATACTGAGCATCTGACTCATATTAGGTTCAGTCTTCTGAAAGATGCTCTCAATAGCTTCACTATGAAGCTGACCAGCCATGCTGTAGAGATCGCCTGGAGCAAACTAGTGAGCTCAATGATGTCAGTTCCGCGCCCTCGTTTGTGCAACGGCACCTATGTCACTTATATAGCACGTGTCACCTCTCATGGCACCGTGTCGATTGTTTCATTTCACTATGAAGTCTATCCCACGACCGATCTCGCTCCTGGCCCGCGCGTCCATATCACTCAAGGTAAGAGCCTTGATGCTCTAAGGTGGTATTTTGGCCGAAACCCCGGGACGCTTCCTTTTCCTACCGTAGTGAGAAAAAGTTCCTTTCTAAAACAAGACGCATCACTCATGTTGCTCCTAGCATGCTGACTCTCAACCCCAAGGGCCGCCCGCACAACGCGTCGATTCACCGGCGAGAGCTGCGCGGGCCGCTATTAGCGCCTGGAGGACGGCCGTGAAGCGTTGCCATAACCTGTGGCGTCGCCAGGAGTTACATGAAATTTACCCCACGAACTAAGAGGTAACATGTTCCACCACACAGTCGGTGTCGTATCCAGGTAGATAGCCACTAAAACGTACCTCATCATATCTTCTTTGACTGAGAACTGCAGGAGATATGTAGAGTCCAACTTCGTCCGAAGGACGTTGAGAGGTGTAGGGCCTGTAATCTTCGACCGAGGATCTTCGGCTGTAGGCTGATGGGCGTTCGATGTGGGGTCCCCTGCCGCCCAGACCCACAGGACTCCAAGGATCCACGACCGGGGACATCTCGGTTACCACACTCTTAAGGTCGAAGTGTGATGAACTCACCGATGGCAGATGGGATACACTGCACATTCATAGCGTTTTCTGAATAGGAGATTACACCTCTTTGTTACTTTGTTAGACGGTATCTCGGAGCTGCCGAGCGGCTGTAGCGCCGTCGTCCAACCTTCGTCGACCACCTCCGCAGTGTACAGCAGACTAGTCTTTGATTAAACCGTTACAATCAACCTAACCCTAAGTAGCACCCGCAGCCTTAATTTGGGCGTGGACGGACAGGGGTAAGGACTAATTTGTAGACTCATGCAATATGGCAGCAGGTCTTCACGGGAAAAGAAACAAAACAATGATTCCGAGGTCTCAGCGCTACTTACCCTTGATTGTCATGTTCTGCCATGTGCCAGCCGTCAGCTTCTGGCTTTCTAGCAACATTTGATCCTTTACTCAGCTTGGGAAACGCATGGGATTGCACCGGTATTCTGGACACGTACATGACCTAGTAGTAATTTCCTACCTGGACGCTGAAACCGAACACAGTTGAACTCTTTGTGAAGGGTGACCTGGTGGAGTCAGGAAATTACTGGAAGCTCATGGTGAATACAGGTACTTAATATGGTGAAATTAACGACATTTTTGGACACCTTTTTCTAATGAAAGATTCGCCCCCGTAGCAGCCGAGTTCCTAAGTTCAACTACCAAAAGGCATCTGGATGCGCCAGAGAATCTCAAATGGTGTAGCATGAATCTCCGATTAAGAGCAAAGTTTGCTCGTCCACTCTTTTAATAAGAAGGTGATTATCGTTTTCGGGGGAGTTAGATTTGACGATCCGTACTATATATTGAGAACCTCTTTGCCAGGTCTCCATCGCCGACCTATCTATCAATACAACATAAGATGACACAATACACTGACTGATACGTGATTGAACCGCCGCAGTCGTAACCGATCCGCAACACTGTACCACTCCGGCGTGCACATTTATCCTTCTGCACAACGCCAATAATGTGCAACAAGCACAACACAAGCTCCCAAGAAAATGAGATTGGCTCTCAATAATGGTAATCTGTTATATTGCGCGACATGAACTTCTGTGTCAGCACTGGCCATGCTCTTAGTACTTGCACTTACAGTCTGGGGTGTCTCGTCGTGCTTATCGTTCCTTTAGTTCAGATATGCCCTCTGGTCTCATCGGCTGAACACCAAGACGAGAGCAGTGTGCGAGTAGTTGCAGGCATCCGATTAGCTTTGAGCTTTTTGTAGAGATCTAGAACAACACAAACGCGGCCCAGAGACTGATGCCCAAGACCGCCACAGACCCACTAAGGTACTGTGAAATTCACCTTAATTAAATTATCGTGCTCATGTAAGAGGGGGGATTTCGTGGCCCTTGGAGGAGGGGTCCGAAACCAACCCTAACTCTTGTTTCCCCACACATACGGACTCTAAAAAACAGCTTAAACTTAAGTATTTCAAAATTACATGGGCCTGGCCCAATAATAAGGTGACGCAACACCTAGAATAGCCTCTAGATGAAATTTATGAAGTGGCATCTTGTATATTTCGTCCAAGGCTTCATGCACTCCTTATGGTGGCTTCAAAGTCCTGAAATCATCACTTGTAACTCCGTTCTTTTCCCCTTGCGCATGCCATCATCTCCATGCTTGGTCTTGCTCCAATGTTCATCCTCTTATCCATGCCAGGCCCTTCATTTGTAAGCAAAACAAATGTATCCAATTTAGGCAGCATCATATTCTCATGAACATTAGAATCATTACCAAGAAACGAAAGTACCTGATAATTTAATTGGCGTGCGCGAGCTCTAGTAATTGGTCCAGTATATGTAGCAGTAGGGTGTGTGTAACAATGGTATTGATGTCCTCATCATCCTCCCCTTCTTGAAATGAAGTCGTCCTCGACGAAAGCTCATCTTCCTCGCCCAAATAAGGCTTCAAATCTGCAATGTTAAAAGTGGGACTAACCCCAAAATCTGCAGGCAGCTCAAGTTTATATGCATTATCATTTATTTTCTCTAACACCTTAAAAGGACCATCAGCACGTGGCATTAGCTTTGATTTGCGCAAATAGGAAATCTATCCTTACGCAAATGTAACCAAACAAGATCTCAGGTGCAAACACAACATGTTTTCTACCCTTATCTCCAGCAAGTTTATATTTAGCATTCATACGCTCAATGTTTTCCTTAGTTAACTCATGCATTTTTAAAATCAATTCAGCACGTTCTTTAGCATCAAAATTAACCTTCTCCGAAAGATGGAAGAGGCAACAAATCAATAGGTGCACGAGGTAGGAAACCATACACAATTTCAAAAGGGCACATCTTAGTAGTAGAATGCAATGAACGATTATAAGCAAATTCAATATGAGGCAAGCATTCTTCCCACATTTTCTTATTATTCTTCAAAACAGCCCTAAGCATAGTAGACAATGTTCTATTGACTACTTCAGTTTGTCCATCAGTTTGGGGGTGACAAGTAGTACTAAAAAGCAGTTTAGTCCCCAACTTAGCCCATAAACATCTCCAAAAGTGGCTAAGAAATTTAGTATCACGATCTGAAAAAAGTATTTGGCACACCATGCAAGCGAATAATTTCACGAAAGAACAAATCAGCAACATTAACAACATCATCGCTTTTATGACATGGTATAAAGTGTGCCATTTTCGAGACCTATCCACGACAACAAATATGCTATCCCTCCCCTTCTTTGTTGAGGTAAACCTAAAACAAAGTCCATAGATATATCCTCCCAAGGAACACTAGGTACAGGCAAAGGCATATATAAACCATGAGGATTGAGTCGTGACTTAGCTTTTTGACATGTAGTGCAGCGAGCAACAAAACGCTCAACATCCCGTCTCATCTTTGGCCAAAAGAAATGTGTAGCAAGTATATCCTCCGTCTTCTTGACGCCAAAGTGTCCCATTAATCCTTCCTCCATGCAGCCTCCTGCAAACAAAAGACGACACTGAAGGAAATATGCCCTAGAGGCAATAATAAAGTTATTATTTATTTCCTATATCATGATAAATGTTTATTATTCATGCTAGAATTGTATTAACCGGAAACATAATACATGTGTGAATACATAGACAAACATAGTGTCACTAGTATGCCTCTACTTGACTAGCTCGTTGATCAAAGATGGTTATGTTTCCTAACCATAGACATGGATTTGTCATTTGATTAACGGGATCACATCATTAGAGAATGATGTGATTGACTTGACCCATTCCGTTAGCTTAGCACTTGATCGTTTAGTTTTTTGCTATTGCTTTCTTCATGACTTATACATGTTCCTATGACTATGAGATTATGCAACTCCCGTTTACCGGAGGAACACTTTGTGTGCTACCAAACGTCACAACGTAACTGGGTGATTATAAAGGTGCTCTACAGGTGTCTCCGAAGGTATGTTGGGTTGGCGTATTTCGAGATTAGGATTTGTCACTCCGATTGTCGGAGAGGTATCTCTGGGCCCTCTCGGTAATGCACATCAATAAGCCTTGCAAGCATTGCAACTAATGAGTTAGTTGCGGGATGATGTATTACGGAACGAGTAAAGAGACTTGCCGGTAACGAGATTGAACTAGGTATTGAGATACCGACGATCGAATCTCGGGCAAGTAACATACCGATGACAAAGGGAACAACGTATGTTGTTATGCGGTCTGACCGATAAAGATCTTCGTAGAATATGTAGGAGCCAATATGAGCATCCAGGTTCCGCTATTGGTTATTGACCGGAGACGTGTCTCGGTCATGTCTACATTGTTCTTGAACCCGTAGGGTCCGCACGCTTAAGGTTCGATGACAGTTATATTATGAGTTATGATTTTGATGTACCGAAGTGTTCGGAGTCCCGGATGTGAAGGACATGACGAGGAGTCTCGAAATGGTCGAGACATAAAGATTGATATATTGGACGGCTATATTCGGACACCGGAAGTGTTCCGGGTGATTTCGGAGAAAACCGGAGTGCCGGAGGGTTACCGGAACCCCCGGGGAAGTTGGGCCTATGGGCCTAGGGAAGAGAGAGAAGGGCAGGCCACAAGGGGCAGCCGCGCCCCCTCATAGGGAGTCCGAATTGGACTAGGGAGGGCGCGGCCCCTCTTTCCCTCTCCCTCTCCCTCTCTTTCCTTCCCCCTCTTCTCTTCCTAGTTGGACTAGGAAAGGGGAGTCCTACTCCCACTAGGAGGAGGACTCCCCCCTCCCTTTGGCGCGCCCCATAGGGCCGGCCGGCCTCCCCCTTGCTCCTTTATATACGGGGGCAGGGGGCACCCTAGACACACAAGTTGATCTTCGTGATCGTTCTCTTAGCCGTGTGCGGTGCCCCCCTCCACCATAATCCTCGATAATATTGTAGCGGTGCTTAGGCGAAGCCCTGCGACGGTAGAACATCAAGATCGTCACCACGCCGTCGTGCTGACGGAACTTCCCCGACACTTTGCTGGATCGGAGTCCGGGGATCGTCATCGAGCTGAACGTGTGCTAGAACTCGGAGGTGCCGTAGTTTCGGTGCTTGATCGGTCGGGCCGTGAAGACGTACGACTACATCAACCGCGTTGTGCTAACACTTCCGCTTCGGTCTACGAGGGTACGTAGATCACACTCTCCCCTCTCGTTGCTATGCATCACCATGATCTTGCGTGTGCGTAGGAATTTTTGAAATTACTACGTTCCCCACAGTGGTATCAGAGCCTAGGTTTTATGTGTTGATGTTATATGCACGAGTAGAACACAAGTGAGTTGTGGGCGATATAAGTCATACTGCTTACCAGCATGTCATACTTTGGTTCGGCGGTATTGTTGGATGAAGCGGCCCGGACCGACATTATGCGTACGCTTACGCGAGACTGGTTCTACCGACGTGCTTTGACACAGGTGGCTGGCGGGTGTCAGTTTCTCCAACTTTAGTTGAACCGAGTGTGGCTACGCCCGGTCCTTGCGAAGGTAAAACAACACCAACTTGACAAACTATCGTTGTGGTTTTGATGCGTAGGTAAGAACGGTTCTTGCTCAGCCCGTAGCAGCCACGTAAAACTTGCAACAACAAAGTAGAGGACAAACTTGTTTTTGCAGGGCATGTTGTGATGTGATATGGTCAAGACGTGATGAGATATAAGTTGTTGTATGAGATGATCATGTTTTGTTGAAGTTATCGGCAACTGGCAGAGCCTTATGGTTGTCTCTTTATTGCATAAGATGCAAGCGCCAAATAATTGCTTTACTTTATCGCTATGCGATAGCAATAGTTGCAAAGCAATAGTTGGCGAGACGACCATGTGACGACACATTGATAGATCAAGATGATGGAGATCATGGTGTCATGCCGGTGACGATGGATGATCATGACGTGCTTTGGAGATGGAGATCAAAGGCACAAGATGATGATGGCCATATCATCACTTATATGATTGCATGTGATGTTTATCTTTATGCATCTTTTTTGCTTAGTTCGGGGTAGCATTATAAGATGATCTCTCACTAAATTCAAGGTATAAGTGTTCTCCCTGAGTATGCACCGTTGCGAAAGTTCTCGTGCTGAGACACCACGTGATGATCGGGTGTGATAGGCTCTACGTTCAAATACAACGGGTGCAAAACAGTTGCACACGGGAATACTCAGGTTAAACTTGACGAGCCTAGCATATACAGATATGGCCTCGGAACACGGAGACCGAAAGGTCGAGCGTGAATCATATAGTAGATATGATCAACATAGTGATGTTCACCATTGAAACTACTCCATCTCACGTGATGATCGGACATGGTTTAGTTGATATGGATCACGTGATCACTTAGAGATTAGAGGGATGTCTATCTAAGTGGGAGTTCTTAAGTAATATGATTAATTGAACTTTAATTTATCATGAACTTAGTCCTGGTAGTATTAGCATATCTATGTTGTAGATCAATAGCTCGCGATATTGCTCCCCTGTTTTATATGTTCCTAGAGAAAACTAAGTTGAAAATGTTAGTAGCAATGATGCGGATTGGATCCGTGATCTGAGGATTATCCTCATTGCTGCACAGAAGAATTATGTCCTTGATGCACCGCTAGGTGACAGACCTATTGCAGGAGCAGATGCAGACGTCTGAACGTTTGGCTAGCTCAATATGATGACTACTTGATAGTTTAGTGCACCATGCTTAACGGCTTAGAATCGGGACTTCAAAGACGTTTTGAACGTCATGGACATATGAGATGTTCCAGGAGTTGAAGTTAATATTTCAAGCAAATACCCGAGTTGAGAGATATGAAGTCTCCAACAAGTTCTATAGCTAAAAGATGGAGGAGAATAGCTCAAGCAGTGAGCATGTGCTCAGATTGTCTGGGTACTACAATCGCTTGAATCAAGTGGGAGTTAATCTTCCAGATAAAATAGTGATTGACAGAATTCTCTAGTCACCATCACCAAGTTAGTAGAACTTCGTGATGAACTATAATATGCAAGGGATAACGGAAACGAATTCCCAAGCTCTTCGTGATGCTGAAAATCGCGAAGGTAGAAATCAAGAAAACATCAAGTGTTGATGGTTGACAAGACCACTAGTTTCAAGAAAGGGCAAAGGGAAGAAGGGGAACTTCAAGAAGAACGGCAAACAAGTTGCTGCTCAAGTGAAGAAAGCCCAAGTCTGGACCTAAGCCTGAGACTAAGTGCTTCTACTGCAAAGGGACTGGTCACTAGAAGCGGAACTACCCCAAGTATTTGGTGGATAAGAAGGATGGCAAAGTGAACAAATCTATATTTGATATACATGTTATTGATGTGTACTTTACTAGTGTTTATAGCAACCCCTCGGTATTTGATACTGGTTCAGTTGCTAAGAGTAGTAACTCGAAACGGGAGTTGCAGAATGAACAGAGACTAGTTAAGGGTGAAGTGACGATGTGTATTGGAAATGGTTCCAAGATTGATATGATCATCATCGCACACTCCCTATACTTTCGGGATTAGTGTTAAACCTAAAATAAATGTTATTTAGTGTTTGCGTTGAGCATGAATATGATTGGATCATGTTTATTGCAATACGGTTATTCATGTAAGTTAGAGAATAATTGTTGTTCTGTTTACATGAATAAAACCTTCTATGGTCATACACCCAATGAAAATGGTTTGTTGATCTCGATCGTGGTGATACACATATTCATAATATTGAAGCCAAAAGACGCAAAGTTAATAATGATAGTGCAACTTATTTGTGGCACTGCCGTTTAGGTCATATTGGTGTAAAGCGCATGAAGAAAATCCATGCTGATGGGCTTTTGGAATCACTTGATTATGAATCAGCTGATGCTTGCGAACCATGCCTCATGGGCAAGATGACTAAGACTCCGTTCTCCGGAACAATGGAGCGAGCAACAGATTTGTTGGAAATCATACATACTGATGTATGTGGTCCGATGAATATTGAGGCTCGCGGCAGGTATCGTTATTTTCTGACCTTCACAGATGATTTGAGCAGATATGGGTATATCTACTTGATGAAACATAAGTCTGAAACATTTGAAAAGTTCAAAGAATTTCAGAGTGAAGTGGAAAATCATCGTAACAAGAAAATAAAGTTCCTACGATCTGATCGGAGAAAATATTTGAGTTACGAGTTTGGTCTTCAATTAAAACAATGTGGAATAGTTTCACAAATCATGCCACCTGGAACACCACAGCATAATGGTGTGTCCGAACGTCATAACCGTACATTATTGGATATAGTGCAATCTATGATGTTTCTTACCGATTAACACTATAGTTTTGAGGTTATGCATTAGAGACAGCTACATTCACGTTAAATAGGGCACCATCTAAATCCGTTGAGACGACACCGTATGAACTATGGTTTGGCAAGAAACCTAAGCTGTTGTTTCTTAAAGTTTGAGGTTGCAATGCTTATGTGAAAAGTTTCAACCTGATAAGCTCAAACCCAAATCGGAGAAGTCGTCTTCATAGGATACCCAAAAGAAAATGTTGGGTACACCTTCTATCACAGATCCGAAGGCAAGATATTCATTGCTGAGAATGGATCCTTTCTAGAGAAGGAGTTTCTCTCGAAAGAAGTGAGTGGGAGGAAAGTAGAACTTGATGAGGTAACTGTACCTGCTCCCTTATTGGAAAGTAGTTCATCACAGAAATCTGTTCCTGTGACTACTACACCAATTAGTGAGGAAGCTAATGATGATGATCATGTAACTTCAGATCAAGTTACTACCGAACCTCGTAGGTAAACCAGAGTGAGATCCGCACCAGAGTGGTACGGTAATCCTGTTCTGGAGGTCATGTTACTTGACCATGACGAGCCTACGAACTATGAGGAAGCGATGATGAGCCCAGATTCCGCGAAATGGCTTGAGGCCATGAAATCTGAGATGAGATCCATGTATGAGAACAAAGTATGGACTTTGATTGACTTGCCCATTGATCGGCGAGCCATTGAGATTAAATGGATCTTCAAGAGGAAGACGGACGCTGATAGTAGTGTTACTATCTACAAAGCTAGAATTGTCGCAAAAAGGTTTTCGACAAGTTCAAGGTGTTGACTATGATGAGAGTTTCTCACTCGTATCTATGCTTAAGTCTGTCCGAATCATGTTAGCAATTGCCGCATTTTATGAAATCTGGCAAATGGATAAACAAAACTGCATTCCTTAATGGATTTATTAAAGAAGAGTTGTATATGATGCAACCAGAAGGTTTTGTCAATCCTAAAGGTACTAACAAAATATGCAAGCTCCAGCGATCCATTTTATGACTGGTGCAAGCCTCTCGGAGTTGGAATAAACGCTTTGATAGTGTGATCAAAGCATTTGGTTTTATACAGACTTTGGAGAAGCCTGTATTTACAAGAAAGTGAGTGGGAGCTCTGTAGCATTTCTGATATTATATGTGGATGACATATACTAATTGGAAATGATATAGAATTTCTGGATAGCATAAAGGGATACTTGAATAAGAGTTTTTCAATGAAAGACCTCGGTGAAGCTGCTTACATATTGGGCATTAAGATCTATAGAGATAGATCAAGACACTTAATTGGACTTTCACAAAGCACATACCTTGACAAAGTTTTGAAGAAGTTCAAAATGGATCAAGCAAAGAAAGGGTTCTTGCCTGTGTTACAAGGTGTGAAGTTGAGTAAGACTCAATGCCCGACCACTGCAGAAGATATAGAGAAAATGAAAGATGTTCCCTATGCTTCAGCCATAGGCTCTATCATGTATGCAATGCTGTGTACCAGACCTGATGTGTGCCTTGCTATAAGTTAGCAGGGAGGTACCAAAGTAATCCAGGAGTGGATCACTGGATAGCGTCAAGAACATCCTGAAATACCTGAAAAGGACTAAGGATATGTTTCTCGTTTATGGAGGTGACAAAGAGCTCATCATAAATGGTTACGTTGATGCAAGCTTTGACACTGATCCGGACGATTCTAAATCGCAAACCGGATACGTGTTTACATTGAACGGTGGAGCTGTCAGTTGGTGCAGTTCTAAACAAAGCGTCGTGGCGGGATCTACATGTGAAGCGGAGTACATAGCTGCTTCGGAAGCAGCAAATGAAGGAGTCTGGATGAAGGAGTTCATATCCGATCTAGGTGTCATACCTAGTGCATCGGGTCCAATGAAAATCTTTTGTGACAATACTAATTGCCTTGCGAAGGAATCCAGATTTCACAAGAGAACCAAGCACATCAAGAGACGCTTCAATTCCATTCAGGGATTTAGTCCAAGTGGGAGACATAGAAATTTGCAAGATACATAGATCTGAATGTTGCAGACCGCTGACTAAGCCTCTTCCACGAGCAAAACATGATCAGCACCAAGGCTCCATGGGTGTTAGAATCATTATGTGTAATCTAGATTATTGACTCTAGTGCAAGTGGGAGACTGAAGGAAATATGCCCTAGAGGCAATAATAAAGTTATTATTTATTTCCTTATATCATGATAAATGTTTATTATTCATGCTAGAATTGTATTAACCGGAAACATAATACATGTGTGAATACATAGACAAAGAGTGTCACTAGTATGCCTCTACTTGACTAGCTCGTTGATCAAAGATGGTTATGTTTCCTAACCATAGACATGAGTTGTCATTTGATTAACGGGATCACATCATTAGAAGAATGATGTGATTGACTTGACCCATTCCGTTAGCATAGCACTTGATCGTTTAGTTTGTTGCTATTGCTTTCTTCATGACTTATACATGTTCCTATGACTATGAGATTATGCAACTCCCGTTTACCGGAGGAACACTTTGTGTGCCCAAACGTCACAACGTAACTGGGTGATTATAAAGGTGCTCTAAGGTGTCTCCAAAGGTACTTGTTGGGTTGGCGTATTTCGAGATTAGGATTTGTCACTCCGATTGTCGGAGAGGTATCTCTGGGCCCTCTCGGTAATGCACATCACTTAGACTTGCAAGCATTGCAACTAATGAGTTAGTTGCGGATGATGTATTGAACGAGTAAAGAGACTTGCCGGTAACGAGATTGAACTAGGTATTGAGATACCGACGATCGAATCTCGGGCAAGTAACATACCGATGACAAAGGGAACAACGTATGTTGTTATGCGGTTTGACCGATAAAGATCTTGTAGAATATGTAGGACCAATATGAGCATCCAGGTTCCGCTATTGGTTATTGACCGGAGACGTGTCTCGGTCATGTCTACATAGTTCTCGAACCCGTAGGGTCCGCACGCTTAACGTTACGATGACAGTTATATTATGAGTTTATATGTTTTGATGTACCGAAGGTTGTTCGGAGTCCTGGATGTGATCACGGACATGACGAGGAGTCTCGAAATGGTCGAGACATGAAGATTGATATATTGAAGCCTATGTTTGGATATCGGAAGTGTTCCGGGTGAAATCGGGATTTTACCGGAGTACCGGGAGGTTACCGGAACCCCCCGGGAGGCTTAATGGGCCTACATGGGCCTTAGTGGAAAAGGAGGGAAGCAAGAAGGGTGGGGCGCGCCCCCCTAGGCCCAAACCGAATTGGTTTAGGGCAAGGGGGCCGGCCCCCCTCTTTCCTTCTTCCCCCCAAGTCCTAATCCAAATAGGAAAGGGGGGAGTCCTACTCCCGGTGGGAGTAGGACTCCTCCTGGCGCGCCTAGCCCTGGCCGGCCGCACCCCCCCTTGCTCCTTTATATACAGGGGCAGGGGGCACCCTAGAGACACAACAATTGATCATTGATCTCTTTAGCCATGTGCGGTGCCCCCCTCCACCATAGTCCACCTCGATAATACTGTAGCGGTGCTTAGGCGAAGCCCTGCGTCGTAGAACATCAACATCGTCACCACGCCATCGTGCTGTGAATCTCTTGTGACACCCCAAAATTTTGGCCTTGTTTAAATTAAAATTTTTGCCAGGAATTAAAACTTTTATTTTCTGGGCTCCCCTTTTGATTTTTTTGAACCATTTTCTCCCTTGTTATTATGAGTTTTCCCAAAGTGAAAACCTTTCAAATATGTTATTGGACTTGTTTAACCTCTCAAGAAAAACTTTTCTTTTATCAGTATAACTAATTACCTAATTAATATTGCTTGATCTTTATTTTCTTGAAAAATGGTTTTTCAAGGTTATATGGCCATATTTGAACTACAACCATTTGATAAATTCACTTAAAATTCCAACCAAAATTTGGAGATGTCATGTGATGTTTTTAAATCACTTTTATACAAAAATATCTCTTATTCATGAAATATTTTGAGCTCTACACTCAATTTTTCTTCTCTGGTCCAGAGTGCAATTTGCACTACAACCCATTTAAATATTTCTTTCTACCTCCACCAAAATTATGGGATGTTGGTAGTAGCATATGATTCAACTTTATGCAAAAACCTAGTGCTGTTCTTTGAAAATTTTGAGTGAATCAACCTCTTTTCCATTCTGGTCCAGCCTTGTGATTTCTACTGCAACCCTATTTAATTTTGCTCCAAAGATCTTGTGCTTTCTCCTACTTGTAGACAGCCCTACCAAACCCTAAGTCCAGGAGCATGCACCCATTGGCATATTTTTGGTTCATGAAATAATGTCATTTATTTCCTGTCCAGAATTGAAGTTTTGCAAAACTTGCACTAACAAGTTTCTCTTTTCACAAACTAACCTCACCACTCTCTCTTGCATCTAAGGAGACCATCTGGAATTTGGCCACTCCAAGAAACTTCCCTAAGTGCCCTTGGCATTTTGTCAAACACCTTATGGGCAGGATCTGTTTTGGCATGAATTGTGGCATTGCACTGTGAACCTGATCCCCTGACCAAACCAAACAAGCATGTCCACTAGACTCCCAGTTACTCCTAACCTAGATCTGCTAAATGCCAGCCTCACGCCAAGCTCTGTAGCATGCTCTGGCATTACGTCGAGCACGTCCCGTGCACACCCGGAGCGCGAGCAGAGCACGCGTTTTGCACGTGCCGCGCCGAGCCAACGCGTCGCGCCCCTGGCCTTGCCACCACTGCAGAGCCACGCCACGCACGTCCCTCCTCACCGCACGCGCCAAGCCGCCCCTCGCCACGCCCCGGCAGGCCAAGAGCTAGCCGCCACGGCCGCCCGACAGCCTCTGCTCATGTCGGCGCCGCCGAGCCTTCCTCCGCTCGCCAGCTCGCCTTGGAGCAGTAGCCGCTCGTCCGCTAGCTCCTGCCGCCATCCCCAGCCTCGCCACGATGCCCTGCAGCTACAGAATGGCGGTCGCCGGAGAGCTTATCCGGCCGCCGCGGAACCGCCTCGTCGCTCTACAAAAGGAGGCCCCGAACCCATTCAAGCACACAGGCAACCTTAGAATGCTCCCCTAGTTCTCCCGTGGCACCCAATCGACCCGGGGGAGGTCTTCTTCCCCACCTCCGGCTACAACAGCCGCCGCCATGGCCCCAGCTCTTCCAGCACCACCAAGGCCTCTCCCTCTCCGTTCTCTCCACCAAGACTCCCCCTTCCTCCGTGAACCCATCCCCTACTCGATTTTGATCGGGAACCACCGTAGCCCCAATCACACTCTGCTCCCGAAGCTCCCTCCGCCGCGAGACTCACCGCCGACGACCCCGTCCACCCCCGAGACCGTAACACCCACCGGCGGGACCGCCTCGACCCCCTGAGCCCGTGGATGGCTTCGGTTTCTCGAACGGAGCCGCCAATCGCCGGGCGAATCGCCGGAGTCCGCCTCCGCTCGGGACAGAGAAAGAGGAGGGAGAAGACTGGTCAAACCTGACTAGTGGGCCCTTGGACCCACTGTCAGTGACCCTGCGCCTATCCACGTGGGTTAAGTGAAGGCGTAATCCCCAGTACGTTTCCCCCGCTCCGAAAGCGTATTCCCTCTGAAACGTTTTCTTTTTCCTGATTTTATTAAAAACAGATTTTGACCACAACTTTGACTGCCTATAACTTTTTAAATATAACTCCAAATGAATTGATTCTTTTTCCTACATCTCTCAAATTCTGTCTAGTTTATTTTAAGATTTATTTGAAAATTTTCCAAACAACTTTTTTGTACTGTTTTTGAAATATGTGTTATTTGCATATTTTTGGAAATAGGATTTTTGGGAGAGAAGGAAGCTTTCAAAAATTTTGGAGAGCACCCCCACCTCTCCACACCATTAAAGGCAAGCATTCTGAACCCCGGAATAATATTTTTGGTGTGTTAGTTGACACGTTTATAACACCACCTTATATCGGAGAACTTGTTATTTCATGTGATATGATCATTTGCATGAAGCGCATATTAGTGATTTCCTTGCTGTTGGAAATGAATATACTTGTGATGGTAATCACCTCATGTGCCTTGCATGCATGCCGGAAAGGAATCCGGGAAAGCCTCTGCCTTGGGTAGGAGTGAGCTTGTCGCCGGTCCCCGTCGGGACGGTTATGTCCGGTATGGCATGGTAAGGTATATTGAGTGGTGATTTTGTTGATTGAAATATATTTGTTTACATGTCATGCAGGGAACTTATAAACCTCCTGAGTCGACCGTAGACCGAGTCTTGTTTCCAGTAACCCCCATACTTGCTATGTACTACCACTTGTCCCTGCCGCAGGTAGGGTATGGTTCAGTAAGTCGTCAACCCCTTTCAAGCACACACCGTACAGAGAGGCCATGGTGGAAGATATCGGTTGTAGCCGGTAGGCATGCCACCTGGTCCGGGGGCATGGGTGTTTCCGGTTGGGACCGAGAGGGGAGGCCACCCCTTAGAGCGCGCGATATAAATTTGATCCCATGCTACGCGAGGTTGTAGCCTCCCCACTTAGAGTTTTGCTTAACAAGTGTCGTGGGTGATTCCAGACACCGATGAGTTAAGCTGGTGTGTGCAAGTTAGGCGTGTTTTCAACTAAAAGGCCGTAGACGGAATTAGTCCCGATGGACTAAAGGAATCCGTTACTCGTGGGTAAAGAGTACACCCTCTGCAGAGATTAAAACCTATTCGAATAGCCGTGTCCATGGTTAAGGATTACAGTCTGGGATGGGTCAAGTGTTGGTCTTAGTGTCGGTCTTCGGAGGAGAGATTGTTAAACCAGAACTTGGACCGTGACTTGTGACTTGTGAAGATTATGATTATTATCTTGTGATGGACTAACCCGTTGCATTATTTATATTATCGAGTATCCCTGGGACGGTTCTACCTCCTGGATATTCATTGTGATTATTTATCTTTAAGCCCTTTATGTGGTGTCGCTCAGACGCCCGACTGTGGCATTTCTTTTAAAGCCCTTTATGTGGTGTCGCTCAGACGCCCGACTGTGGCATTTCTTTTAAAGCCCTTTATGTGGTGTCGCTCAGACGCCCGACTGTGGCATTTCTTTTAAAGCCCTGTCGCTCAGACGCCCGACTGTGGCATTTCTTTTAAGCCCTTTATGTGGTGTCGCTTAGACGCCCGACTGTGGCATTTCTTTTTAAGCCCTTTATGTGGTGTCGCTCAGACGCCCGACTGTGGCATTTCTTTTAAAGCCCTTTATGTGGTGTCGCTCAGACGCCCGACTGCGGCATTTTATTCCCACTCTATTACTGCTTATTCATGTTGCATGATAATAACCTGCTTGCATGCATAAAAGATGTTTTATTTATGACTGGCGATGTGATCATAGAATTTTTCAGTGCATGATTATCAATTATATTATACCTGTGTTCTTAATGTTTGCGAGTACATTCAAAGTACTCACTGGCTTGTCCCTGGCTATTGTCTTGGCCAGATTTCTGCTTGGAGAGGAGCGTGACGATGACAGCCTCGAGACCTAAGCAACGGTGATAGCAGCCTCGCGAAGATAGGAGTTAACCTGGTTAGCTGTTCCTGTGGGAAATGGAGTCCCATAGACACTGATGTCTCACAAACCGCTTCCGTCATCAACCACTAGAAACCTTTTGTTGTACTCACAGGCCAGAATGGTCTTGTACTACATATTTTGTATTCTGCTTGGAATTTCTGTATCAAGTTGGAGCCTCATCAGCTAACAGTAATCCTGGGGCTGATGAGCACGACGGTCTTTTCTGGAATTTAAAACCCGGAAAACCCGGTCGTGACATAAAATGTACTCCTATTTTATTAACACAGTACAGACTCAAACTACCATTTCTTTCTTTCATATACGGGCTGACAGGTGGGCCCCACGGTTACGTGCCCCGATGGTGCAACACTAGTTGCACCGCGTGGAATGTTTGACTGGTCAATTGATTGTGTCATCAACAAAATACGGAGTTGTACGGGTGAGCCAGTGACCGTATAATCATGATATGTATTTGTTTAACACGGTACAGACGCAAGGGCTCATATATACGCGCAAGCACTCACCGCTATAAGCGCACACACGCGAACCCTACCCCTATGAGCACCTTCGAGAGAGTGGGCCAGCATATATGATCTTGAGATTTTACGAAGTCACCATAGGTGCCTCGTAGTCGAGTGGAACGTCTCCTCCCACTGAACGTACGTCGCCGGAAAATACTGAAATTAACACAAGATAAATGCGAGCACCGGGACTTTAACCTTGGTGGGCTCGAGAAACCACTGTCCTCTAACCATCCAACCACATGTTGGTTAGCACGACAAAATGTATGTGGTGACCGTGATGAGCTTATTCTGAAGTCCAGTGACCATATCGTGCTTTCGCTTCAAATACAATGACCGTAAGTGTCGTCAACAAAATACGGAGCACGCATCAAATGCAAAGTCCGTCAGTGTCATCAACAAAATATGGAGACGTATCGTGAGCTAGATACCGTTGTACTATTGTATATGCTTATTTTCTTAGTGGCCGATTGCGTGTGTGGTGTGGTGGGCACATCATTTCTAGTTGTGGTGGGTCAACATGAAGACTCATGGGTCGGTTCCATCCTGCGCCACATATAGGTTGGACCGAGACGTGTTATACGAAGACCCATGTGGAGGACTCGGCGTACAACACGAAGCTACCAGAGTCGCGGAGGACTCTATCCCCACTGGTGATAAGCCGACTATATATGATTTGTAACCCTAGGCCCTTAGTATGTTATACAAGCTTGGGGGCTAGTTCGTCGATAGTATACACACACGCACAATGCCTGGTATTCACGTGTACTTTGTACACACCCCTATCACTAATATACAGTACCAGGAGTAGGCTCTTTCTTCAACTGCAATTGAATTCTAGCATGTGCATGTGTTTATTTCATATTATCGATCCATAGAGTGAGAGCGGTTTGAAATACATGGCAATGGATGCTTTTGCAATTCATATATAAACATTAATTAGTGCACTCCATGTTGTTAGTGTGAAGCACTTTATACATTTGTCACTTGCATGGATACATTCCAAATTGCTAGCTACGAAATAGAATACATGTCGAATTCAACATAAAGGGGGTTTCGAAGATTCGAATTCATAGGAAGTGCATTCATCTATTTGAACCCGAGATAATGGCATTTGTAAATCAGATGTAAAAGGGGGCATCAATCTTTGTTGTGAGTTTGAACATGCTATATATATTCATACGCATATCTAACTTTTTTTTGCAACCAAGGAGATTATATCTGGAACCATGCATGAACTGAGGTAAGTTGCATATTTTTTAATATATACTCGTGTACAATGTATATTCAAATGTACCCCCTCCATTCCAAAATAATCGTAGCTTTAGGATTTTCAAGAGTAAAGATTTGTGAAGTTTGACAAATCCTGAAAGTTCAATTCAAGAGAACCGAAAACGTTAAATGCTTCTGCTCCCAAATATTGAGGGCTCCTTTGATTCAAAGGAATTGCATAGGATTTTTGGAGGATTTAAACCCTTAGGAATTTTTCCTGTGATGCTCGTTTGATTCGTAGGATTGGCATCCTTAGGAATTTTTCCATATGATCCATTTGTACTACATTTTGGAGGAAAATTTCCATCCACTCAAACCTCTTTGTAGAATTCCTTTATTTTTCCTATGCTATCAAACATTCTTTCAAATCCTGTAGGATACTATGGAACATGTCACCCTATTCCTGCATTTTCCCTATTACTTCATTTTGACAATCCTGTGAATCAAAGAGGCCCTGAACGAAACGCCAAATAGGCCTCTGGTCACCCGAAACCGCGAGAGACTAATGTTTTGGTGGTAGGAAATTACTGTCCTGACTCTGGCCCATGTAGCCTATCGGCCCGATGTCCAAAGGACTAAACCGGGGTAGGTTTGTAACTTCACCAAGACGCCAGAGAAGCATTCATACGCCGTGGGCGCCAACCCATGCGCTCAGCCAAAATCTATCCCACCCACATTTGGGACACCTGACATGACTGTCCTACACCCAACCCACAATATGTCCGAAATTTTAGATGGGGGGAAAGTTTGTAACTTTCCCCAAATTTCAAACAAGCGCGTCTCAAACCGAAACATTGTTCCCCCTTAGTTCCCCGCCTCCCTCCGTTTCCCCATTCATACTCTGTGGGCGCGAAAACGCCCTCTCCACCAGCCGCGAAACCCCAGCCTCCTCCGTCCTCCACCCCATAGCGGCCAATCCACCACCGCCCTCCTCCATCACGCCGGAGCCGGTACCCCAACGTCGTCATCCAACGCAACCACAACCGCAACGCCCTCAAGGACATAGCAGCTGAAGCCGAGGCAGAGCTGCCTCCACGATGCCGACGCCGATGTGCGCCGTACCAGAACCACTCCGACCACACCGTCCTGCGCATCACTGCTGCGGCTGCACTGTCGCAACCGTCCACTGCACCAAAGCTGTTCCCGCTACGCCGTCGTTCGCCGCCTCAGATCTGCTTCCCCGCTGCCGACACACGGCCACCGCACCACACTCAACAACTTGGCCATGGGTTCGTCCAAGGCTGCACCGTCCTCCACAACTTATGGTTTCCGGTGAACAACAAGAAGATCGTCGGAAAAACAGAAGGAGGACACAACACTGCCAGCAGAAAGAGGTACTCCTCTTCCCTTATTCGTGCAAATCTTACATCTCTGCTCACACCGTATTCATCCCACGAAAGAAACTAGTTGAGCGCTTCTTACTGCATCTTCTTCGTGATACTAAATGCACAAGGTTTCCTCCCTTTTACTATTTCACCTTTGCTAGAGGTCAGTAGCCCGCCTGGATTTCAATTCAGGGTCAGTCGAACCGCAATTAAGAGAAGCAGCACCCACTTAGGCACGCGGAGCACCTAGTCTGCCTGTTCCCCGGGGAAGCGGTGCATCGGTGTCTATCATAGGGGTGTGGGGCGCAGGAGCTGCTTGCGCCTGATTTGGAGGTCGGCGTCGCTTGAATGGATGGCCGGGGGGCGGTGCCAAGCACGGCGGTGCGGTGAGGTCAAGGGGAGGGCGTAGGTAGGGGAGGAATAGTGGGCCGGTGGTCGCTGGCATTTCGAGGAAGATCGTCAACACTGACTCGCTGGAGGTAGATGAAGGCGATCTGCCTGTTCTTTGTACATCGGACGGTGCAGAAAAAATGGACTGACCTATTTGCTTTCAGTCGACTGTTATTTTCATAGAATCCTATAGTAATTTAGTGTGCCATGCATGTTGTAGAGCTATCATATGTCTCCCGTCATTTATTTCTCACGGACCTGCTATCTGCTACCTTTACACTGTCCTAATGGTGCACACACTTCACCCATACTCGCACTATTGTTTTTTATGCATGGGTATTTCAGACTCTAACGCAGTGTTGATGAATGCAGAAAAGAAAAGACAGAAGTCGCTCCAGTGTAATTCAAAGATAAGCACTAAGCGTTCCAGTGCTCTAACGGGTGCAGTGTCAGTAGATGGAGACAGTAAACTTAGCTCTGCAGTTGACGATCTCAATTGCCACACACAACCATCCCAAGTGCTTGCTTTAACTTCGCGCTGTCAAATGTGGTTGCATGTTGCATATGGTGTCTACCTTGTATTGCTTCCAATTTGGTTAAATTGCATCTGCTTACTTTACACATTATACCTTTGATAATGACATGCCTTCTTGTTTTTGATACATACTACATATCTCTATTAACCATGTTCGTACATCAAACTAATGCTCTTTTGTATCCCTCGTCAATCACTTATGATGAGACAGTCATCCGGGTGGGTTTCCGTGAGACGCCATACTCGTATAAAGAGTTCAGTGTCATCCTCCCCACATGATTCTCAAGAAACAGCAAGGCTAAATGAAGATAGTCAACGTAGCTCTCTAGTTGATCACCGCAATTCCCCCACACCACCATCGCAGGTGCTTGCTCTTACTTGGCAGTGTGATATGTAGTGTTCGTCTTACATGAAAGTAGTGTTCGTCAGTATCATGCATCAATGAGTTCTGAAGAGCAAATTTTATTCCTTTTTCTTGTGGGTTTGACTTGACAAGGCAAAATCAAGAAAGAGGAAGGAAAAGAGTAAGGAAGACGATGATGGTGGTCCTCTGCAGCAACGTAAACGGAGCATCTGTACCGATTCTCCTTGTACTGATAGTGCATTACAAGGCCCAAGTCTCCGCTCCCCTACTCCACCATCCAAGGTGCTTGCTCTAACTTGGCAGTGTGATATCTGGTTGCATGTTGCATATGGTGTCTAGCTCGTATTGCTCCTAATCAATGTAAACTGCATCTGCTTAGCTTACACATGATACATGTGAATATGACACGCTTTCCTATTTTTGGTACATACTATATCTGTCTATCACACCATGTTCTTACATGAAACTACTCTTCTTGTGTATCCTGCATCAGTCACTTATGATGTGACACCTTTAAGTTGGCAGTGTGATATTGGTTTGCGTCTTCAATATGATTTCTAGCATGTATTGCTTCTAGTTTGATGAACGCCACCTATGACGAGATAGTTTTAACTTGGCAGAGTGATATTGATTGCACCTTCCATATGGTGTCTTGCAGTGTTTCTAATTTGTTGAAGTGCCTTCTGCTTAGTTACCACATCATAGGTGTGAATATGTCAAGCCGTCCATTTTTTCGTACATATTCCATCCTCGTATCATGACTTTGCCTTTCATCAGAGTAGTGTTCGTCAGTATCATGCATGAATGAGTTCTGAAGAGCGAATGATATTCCTTTTTCTTGTCGGTATGACCTCACAATGCAAAATCAATAAAGCTGAAGGAAATTGGCAAGGCATTGGATGATGGTGGTCCTTCCGAGCAACTGAAACGGAGGTTCTCTATAGATTCTACTCCGCCATCCTCCCAACAAGATTCGCAAGACAACGCAAGGCTAGACAGTCAACGTAGCTGTGTAGATGATGAGCACATCTCCCCTACTCCACCATCACAGGTGCTTGGTCTAACTTGGCACTATTATATGTGGTTGCATGTTGAGTATGATTTCTAGCTTGCATTGCTTCTAACTTTGTTGAATTACATCTGCTTACTTTACACATAATGCCTGTGAATATGACATGTGTTCCTGTTTCTACATCAGACTACTATTCTTGCATATCCCGCATCAGTCACTTATGATAAGGCACCTTTACGTCGCCACTTTGATATTGGTTGTGTCTTGCATATGATTTCTAGCATGTACTGCTTCTAATTTGTTGAAAAGCCATACAGTTTGAACTTGGCAGAGTGGTATTGGTTGCATCTTTCATATGGTGTCTAGCTTGCAGTGCTTCTAATTTGTTGAAATGCCTTCTGCTTAGTTACCACATCATAGGTGTGAATATGTCACACCATCCTGTTTTTCATACATATTCCATCCTCGCATCATGTGTTTGCCTTTCATCCGAGTAGTGTTCGTCAGTATCATGCATGAATGAGTTCTGAAGAAGCAAAATCATTACAGCTGAAGGAAATTAGTCCGGCAGTGGATGATGGTGGTCCTTCGGAGCAACTCAAACAGGGGGTCTCTACAGATTCTACTCCGCCATCCTCCCAACAAGATTCGCAAGACAACACAAGGCTGGACAGTCAACGTAGCTGTGTAGATGATGAGCACATCTCCCCTACTCCACCATCACAGGTGCTTGCTCTAACTTGACACTATTATATGTGGTTGCATGTTGCGTATGATGTCTAGCTTGTATTGCTTCTAACTTGAATTGCATCTGCTTACTTTACACATAATGCCTGTGAATATGACACGTGTTCCTGTTTCTAGAACATACGTGTACATGATGAGCACATCTCCCCTACTCCACCATCACAGGTGCTTGCTCTTACTTGGAACTGTTATACGTGGTTGCGTTTTTCCGTATGATGTCTAGTTTGTATTGCTTCTGATTATGTTGAATTGCATCTGCGTAGCTTACAACTTATACCTGCAACGATCACTTACCCATAAGACACATTTAACTTGGGACTGTGATGTAGGTTGCATCTTGCATTGTCTTCTAGCTTGTACTGCTTCTAATTTCTTGAAATGGCACTTACGACGAGACACTTTTTACCTGATAGAGTGATATTGGTTGCATGTTCATATGGTGCCTAGCTTTCATTTCTTCTAATTTTGTTGAAATGCCTTCCGCTTACTGTTTTTTCATACATATTCCATCCTCCTATCGTACGTGTGAATATGAAACGCTGTCTTTTTTGTATATATTCCATCCTCCTATCCTGCGCTTGCCTTACATCAAAGTAGTGTTCGTCTGTATCATGCATCAACCAGTTATGCAGAGCTAATTTTATTCATCTTCTTGTGGTTTTGACTTCATAAGGCAATATCAGAAAATAGGAAGGAAAAGAGTAAGTTAGGGGATGTTGGTGGTCCTCCCCACCGACGCAAACAGAGACTCTCTAGATTTGCCACTGCTACTGCTAATGAAGTTGAAGTCCCAAGTCTACATGATGAGTTCATCTCCCGTACTCCACCATCGCAGGTGCTTGCTCTAAGTTGACAGTGTGATAATTGGTTTCATGTTGCATATGTTGTCTAGCCTGTATTTCTTCTATTTTGATTAAATTGCACCTGCTGAGTTTATACGTTATACATGTGCATATGACATGGCTTTCTGTGTCTAGAATACACTGCATCTATCTATCATACCATGTTCTTACATCAAAGTACTGCTGTTGTGTATCCTGCATCAGTCACTCATGATTGGACGCTTCTAACATGGCAGTTTGATAGTGGTTGCATCTTGCATTGATTTCTATGTTGTACTGCTTCTAATTTTTCGAATTGCCACTTATGACAAGACACTTTTAACTTGGCAGAGTAATATTGGTTGCATCTTTCATATGGTGTCTAGCTTGCATTACTTCTATTTTCTTGAAAATCCTTCTGCTTAGTTTGCACATCGTAGCTGTGAATATGTCATGCCGTCCTGTTTTTCTTACATATTCCATCCTCATACGGTTGTCTTACATCAAAGTATTGCTTGTCTGTATCATGCATCAATGAGTTCTGAAGAGTGATTTTATTCTTTTGTGTTGTGGGTACAGCTTGACATGGCAAAGTCAAAAAAGAGCAAGGAAAATAATATAGTAGGGAGTGCTGTTACTCGTCGGGTGAAACGGAAAAGGTTCTGCCGTCGAGATTCTGCTGGTACTTATAGTGCAGTAGAAGGTCCAAGTCCACCGGCTAAATCTACAAACACAGTATCACCTGCTCCACCAGCTGCAGCATCCGCTTCAACTGTACCAGCATCTCAACCAGTTACTCGTTCGTTTGCTCCGGAACTGGCCAGTTCCCAAGCTGCCTTCACACCTAACACTACTTCCGAAGCACTGCTGACACAACAGGACTTGGCAAGATCAGATGAACCTCATGAGCATCAAC
>NC_053027.1:412815533-412854136 GCF_003073215.2 Triticum urartu | reverse complement strand
TAAAGGTAAGAGATAACCAAGAGTGGACCCGGTGAAGACGAGGATGTGTTACCGAAGTTCCTTCCTTTTGAGGGGAAGTACATCTCCGTTAGAGCGGTGTGGAGGAACAATGCTCCCCAAGAAGCCACTAGGGCCACCGTATTCTCCTCACGCCCTCACACAATGCGAGATGTCGTGATTCCACTAGTGGTGCCCTTGGAGGCGGCGACCGGACCTTTACAAACAAGGTTGGGGCAATCTCCACAACTTAATCGGAGGCTCCCAACACCACCACGAAGCTTCACCACAATGGACTATGGCTCCGTGGTGACCTCAACCGTCTAGGGTGCTCATACACCCAAGAGTAACAAGATCCGCTAGGGATTGGTGGTGGAATCAAATTTCTCTTGGTGGAAGTGTAGATCGGGGCCTTCTCAACCACTTCCGAGCAAATCAACAAGTATGATTGGCTAGGGAGAGAGATCGAGCAAAAATGGAGCTTGGAGCATTAATGGAGCTTATGTGGGAAGAGGTGAGTCAACGAAGAAGAAGGGGACCCCCTTTTATACAAAAGGACCCCATCCAACCGTTACCCCCAAAATAGCCCCACAGAGGGCGGTACTACCGTTGGACCCAGCGGTACTACCGCCCCCCTTGCGGTACTACCGCCCAGCCGGGGAGGGCTTGAAGATAGAGGAGGGAACGGCCCAGCGCGGTATTGCCGCCGGTGGTAGGGCGGTACTACCGCTCTCGAGCGGTACTAACGCACCTACTACCGCTACAAGTGCCGCTCAACCCGACACGAGAAGCGCCCCCTCGAGTCGAGGCGGTAGTGGCCCGGTACGGCAGCGGTACTGCCGCTGAGGACCCTCAAGCGGTACTACCGCTGGGCACTGCGATACTATCGCTGGGGCCAAAGACTGCCCAAACAGCAGGGAATCAAACCCCCAACGGCGGGGGAAGGCCCAGAGGGTGTGAAACGGAAGTGTACGTGATGATTCCACCCTAGCCTTACCAAAGCAGACCCCCTCTTGATAGTACGGTGACTCCTACGAAACTAGTCCACCAACAAGAAACGAAAGAGCTACACCGTCTTGAAAAACACTCTGAGGGGAAAGAAATCCTCTCGAGCCAAAGGATGAATCTCTGAAATGCTCAAAGCACATGGTTAGTCCGCAAATATGTTGTCATCAATCACCAAAACTACATCGAGAGAGATATGCCTTAACAATCTCCCCCCTTTTGGTGGATTGATGACAACCAGGGATTTGCACAGGGAAAAGACATGAAAGTAAAGATACTTAGAACTACAAAATATAGACGGGCTCCCCCTGAATGTGTGCACCTAGTTAGTATTGACTTTGTAATGCAGGACAGACACATTAGGATCAACACTCCCCCTATATTTTATAGTCCAACAATTCTAAGCATAGGATACATGAGAGCAGGGTATAAAACATGATAAGCATGCAACTCATAAGAAACTACAGTACTGGATAGACATAGATAATAAAGGTAAAGATAAGGTAGCATATGTCTCACACCATATGTCTAGAACTTAGGTCTCACTGGCACCAAACCAAACCAAACAAAACAACGAGAAAACAGAAGACACCACAAACCACAAAGACACACGCAACACGACAACAACACAAATCCCTAAACTCTCTCCCCCTTTGGCAGCGAGACACCAAAAGGGCAAAGAGCGTTGCTACGGCTCCAGGTGCTAGCAAGCTGAGGATCTCGAACATCACATATCAGCGAGATCGTTTGGACCGTTGTCGTCGGTCAGAAACTGCTCGGCGTCTGAATCGGTCCATGGGCAATGCTGCTGAACCCACTCCTCCTCGTCAGTGATCCTCTCCTCAGATCCACTGTAACTGGCGCATGAGCTCCTTGTGACATCCGCAGGCCTTCTTCTCAGAGACATGAGACATATACTGGCCATGAGACTCCATGCAGAAAAGTTTCTTCATCTTGCGCTTAATCCTCTTAGCCCATGAGGGCTCCACACCGGAGGGCTCATAGTCCTCATCCTTGTGGGCCTCAGCATCGTCCTTGGACTCTATGTCAGCCTCAGAAGGTGGAGCATCAGATCGAGGGGCCTGGGTGCCCCAGTTGTCCTTCTTCCTCAGACGTTTGATATCATGAGAAATCAACTCTCCAGTTTCCAGCGCAACCCTGGGATAGTGATGTGCCCAGGCCTTCTCAATAGTAGCATGATGAAAGGACCATAGATCGGGCACTTGCGCTCAGAAATGGCAGACAGAAGTTCGGGCCACATAACATGAGAAATGTCCAGGGTCTCTCTAGTGGTTTCTTCCTTCTCATGCTGGCAGAAGAGAAGCATGTCCACAAGATAGGAGTGGACCATATCCAGATTCCCAATGCGCGGGAAAAGAGTCTGGTGGAAGACATGGTGAAGGATGTCCAGATAGGTAGACAGCTCATAGGTTACCTTCTTTGTCTTAGGGTTAACCTTCTGAGAGCAGTAGGGCCAGAGTGCTTACTTGTGAGTGGAGGTGTAACGCCCTCGATGCGGCTATATCTCCTACGTGTCGAAGCACGACTTAGAGGCATAACCGCATTGAAAGCAATGTCGCAAGTGAGGTAATCTTCACACAACCCATGTAATACATAAGGGAAAGAGATACATAGTTGGCTTACAATCGCCCCTTCACACAATTACATGAATAAAGCACCACATCATCCAGATACAGTCAAGGTCTGACTACGGAACCAAAATAAAAGAAGACTACCCCAAATGCTACACAGATCCCCGATCGTCCCAACTGGGCTCCACTACTGATCAACTGGAAAATGTAACAACAAAACGAACATGATCTTCATCGAGCTCCTCCTTGAGCTCGGTTGCGTCACCTGCACGGTATCATCGACACCTGCAAGCTGGCTTTGGAAGTATCTGTGAGTCACCGGGACTCAGCAATCTCACACCCTCGCGATCAAGACTATTTAAGCTTATAGGTAGGGTAAAAGGTATGAGGTGGATCTGCAGCAAGCGACTAGCATATTTGGTGGCTAACATACGCAAATGAGAGCGAGAAGAGAAGGCAAAAGCACGGTCGAGAAACTATGATCAAGAAGTGATCCTATAACAACCTACGTCAAACATAACTCCAACACCGTGTTCCCTTCCCGGACTCTGTCGAGAAGAGACCATCACGGTAACACACGCGGTTGATGTATTTTAATTAAGATCAACTTCAGGTTTTCTACAACTGGACATTAACAAATTCCCATCTACCCATAACCGCGGGCACGGCTTTCGAAAGTTCAAATCCCTGCAGGGGTGTCCCAACTTAGCCCATCACAAGCTCTCACGGCCAACGAAGGATATTCCTTCTCCCAAGACAATCCGATCAGACTCGGCATCCCGGTTACAAGACATCCTCGACAATGGTAAAACAAGTCCAGCAACACCGCCCGAATGTGCCGACAAATCCCGATAGGAGCTGCACATATCTCGTTCTCAGGGCACACTCAGATGAACACTACGTACAACTAAAACCAGCCCTCGAGTTTCCCCGAGGTGGCGCTGTAAGTGGCTCTGTTTGGACCAGCACTCAGAGGAGCACTGGCCCGGGGGGGGGGGTTAAATAAAGATGACCCTTGAGTCTACAAAACCCAAGGGAAAGAAAAGGCTAGGTGGCAAATGGTAAAACCAATGTTGGGCATTGCTGGAGGAGTTTTATTCAAGGCGAACTGTCAAGGGGTTCCCATTATAACCCAACCGTGTAAGGAACGCAAAATCTGGGAACATAACACCGATATGACGGAAACTAGGGCGGCAAGAGTGGAACAAAACACCAGGCATAAGGCCGAGCCTTCCACCATTTACCAAGTATATAGATGCATTAATTAAAATAAGAGATATTGTGATATCCCAACAAAATATCCATGTTCCAACATGGAACAAGCTCCAATCTTCACCTGCGACTAACAACGCTATAAGAGGGGCTGAGCAAAGCGGTAACATAGCCAAACAACGATTTGCTAGGACAAGGTGGGTTAGAGGCTTGGCTTAACAAAATGGGAGGCATGATAAGCAAGTGGTAGGTATCGCAGCATAGGCATAGCAAAAGAGCGAGCATCTAGCAAGCAAAGATAGAAGTGATTTCGAGGGTATGGTCATCTTGCCTGCAAAGTTGTCAGAGTTGCCTTGATCCTCGTAAGCAAACTCAACGGGCTCCTCGTTCGCGAACTCATCTCCCGCCTCTACCCAAGCAAGAACAACAGGCAAAAGGAACACAATCAACCACATGCAATGCTCAAGCAATATGATGCAAACATGGTATGACATGCAGGATGCGATATGGGATGCATATGCATGATTTGCAAAGGAATGATTGAACCTGGCCTCAACTTGGAAATCCAAGAGTGCCACTGGAAAGGTGATATGATTTGGGTTGAAATCGATATAAAGATAGCCGGAAACGGATGCACGGTTTGGAAATGGCAAGCAAAACAAATATGGCACCGGTCTGCGATAATCAGCAAGTGACCAACTAAATGCATCAAGTTAAATATGCTACAACACTCAAACATGGCAAAAAAATACATGGCAGGGATCCAATCATGAAGCTTGACAAAAGATGAACACTGAGCTACGGCTAATTCATCCATTAACAGGTTCAAACAAGCATGTCAAAAGTGCAAAAGATAACAGGTTTCAGACTTAGTGAAATTAACATAAGTCTGAAATTTATCATCAAGAAGCAAACTTTAGAGCATGAAAACTACATGCTACAGGAACATATCATGGCAAAGCAAGGCATGGCATGAAGCTACTAAAAGCACTTAACAAAAGTCCCTTAGTGACCTTGAGCCAAAAGGGATCAGAAAATACAATTGCAAGCATGCGAACATAGCAAAAACACAAACAGATTCAGACTTAGTGAAAAACTGGAACATGCAAAACAGTTAACAAGTAGGCATGTTTACGAGCTCGATGCACTCACTACAGAGCATGGAATGACAAACTAAGCATACATCCATCAAGAAGACATAACATATAAGTTAGACATGGAAATAACAACATCATAGCATGCACGGATCAATAGCAACATCCTCGACAAAATCGCTAAATATGTCAACAATCTGCCAGGATCATTTTATAGCAAAAGTAGAGCCCGATTGACTCAAGTTAGGGTGCTCCATAAATGCAAAAAAAAGACATGGATGGATAGAGAACAACAATATTAACAAAACATCCTTACTGATCATCCTCAAAAGAGGCACGGATCACTAGGAAACAACATGAACATATGGCATAAAAACAATAACAGGACAAGGACTTAATGAAATTCTAAGTCCCTGAAATCAGCATCATTGAGTAAGCTACTTTGCATGCTTGTGCTAGTCACCACAAAGATCATAAAAATACATGGCATACACCCCTGTAAAGATGGCATGGCATATAACAAAACACATGTAGAGCTCAGGGTCATAGCATGCACACATTAATCATGGCAAGAATGGCAAAAGGCCATTTGCTGAAACAGATCTGACATATACCTCACATAGCCCTCTTCCAACAGCATTTCGGGCATCAAGATGAGTTCAAATGAAAATGATGCAATGAGATAAAATGATGTACTCGTCGAGACAAACATTTTGATATGCTACACGCACGAATCGGAGCTACGGATGCAGAGTTATGATGCGATAAAAATGCCCAAAAAATACTGAAATCTGGGGGACTTGGTGAAATTCGGACCTCTCGGGAAAAGTCAACCCGGGACGAAGTGGTGCGGGATAGAGGGATCCGGATCGGAGGGAGACGTTTGGTTGGAGGGATGGGTGGATCTGATCCCGATCCACCAGATCTGATCCGGGAGGAACTCCGGCGAGATGTGGCACTCTCCGACGAGGGAAGCGGCGACGCGACAAGGAGGAGGCAGCGGGGAGGCGCGGCGCCTGCGGGGAGGTCCGGCCAGCGGCGGAGCTCGGCAAGGAAGCTCAGTGGCGGGGCGGCTGCGCGGAAGCCGAGGCCGGGCGGCGGAAGTCCGGCGGGGTTCCAGCCGCCGGAGGTGGCGCGGGCGGCGTAGACGTGAAGGCCGGCGAGGAGGCGAGGTGATGGACGGCGGCCGGGCGCGAAGTGCGGCAGCGAGCGCGGCAGCCGGCGCCAGTGAGCAGCGGCGAGGGAGAGCCCAGGCGGGGCTGGCGGCGATGGCGAGACGGGCCCCGCGGGCCCGATCCGGGCTCGCGGGCCGGCGGGGGGGGGAGCGTTCCGGCGGGACAGGTGGCGCGCGGGGAGTGGACGCGGGCGGCGGCGGAGATGACGTGTCATGTCCTAATTGGACGGAGCGACGTGGCGACGGGGCAGCAGACATGTCCGGCGTGGTGGGGAGTTTTTGTCTGGCGGCGCGAGGAGCGGGTCTAGGGTTTGATCTGCGCGAAAAAAATCCGGGAGGCACACATATTTATAGGTAGAGGGAGCTAGGAAGCTCCAAATGAGGTGCGGTTTGCGGCCACGCGATCGTGATCGAACGCTCTAGATGATGGAGGAGCTTTAAGTGGGTTTTGAGCCACTTTGAAGGGGTGTTGGGCTGCAACACACATGAGGCCTTTTCGGTCCCTGGGTTAACCGTTGGAGTATCACACGAAGTCCAAATGGCACGAAACTTGACAGGCAGTCTACCGGTAGTAAACCAAGGCCTCATGACAAGTCTCGGTCCAATCCAAAAACGTTTAACACCCGCACATGAAAAAGAGGTAGAAAGGGACACCGGGTGACATAGGAGCGCCGGATTGCAAAACGGACAACGGGGAAAATGCTCGGATGCATGAGACGAACATGTATGCAAAAGAAATGCACATTATGACATGATATGAAATGCATGACACACAAGCAATGACAAGGCAACAACATCGAATAACTGGAGGACACCTGGCACATCGGTCTCGGGGCGTCACAAGAGGTGACATTGCGGTGAGGACGGAAGCCGACTGGATGCTCAAGCCCATGATCTTCCACCCCAAGTAACTCCATGAAGGCCTTCCACGTGATAGAGAGCAACTTGCCATTTGTTATCGAAGTCAAAGTCCTTTCTGCATCAGTTCCAAGATGGACAGTGGCATAGAATTGGCATATGATGTCGGCATCAAAGTCCTTGTTGAACTGCATGATTCTGAGAATGTTCAACTGGGTGCACATCTGAAGGGCTTCACCAAAGTACTCAGGGTCCTTTTCCATTGGGTCAGTGTCGATGGAACGGACATCAACAAAGTGATTCTTCTTAGCCTTGATCACATCAAAGAAGATGGCGAACTGAAAGCGGTTCCAGAACGGGCGGTTGACCAAAGTGGGATCTTGGTCTTCCTCATAGGGGTTGCGACGACGCTTTGCCCAAAATTCCTTGGCAGTCATCTCAGTCACAGTATTTCCCTTTGGCTTGCTTGCAGATCTCTTCGTGTGCTGAGGTGGCTGTGGAGAATTTGAGGTTGCGCCTGCTGGCGGCGGTTGAGCACTAGATGAACCACCGGCTGACTCAGAAGTGCGGAAGCGCTTTGACGTGGCACGACCGGGGTTGACACGGTGGGCCTGCTGCTCAGGATGATCACCACCTGGAACCAAACACATGAGCAGAAGAAACAACACAAAAGAAAAGAGCATAAGCCACCAAAGAACACAACACGGATCAAAGCTTGGTAGGAAAAGATGGAATTAGGCATCTAGCTTGCGCGGTAGTACCGTGCCAGATGGGGAACGGTAGTACCGCGACCCATAAGCGGCAATACCGCTTGCGTGGTAGTACCGCTCGAGGAGGGCGGTAGTACCGCGCCAGATGGGGAATGGCGGTTCCCTACTGCCGTGGACGGATCCGGCACTACCGGAGATGCCAAATTCAAAAATAATCCTACCAAACTTCAATCCACAGGGCCTAGAAGCCATCTCCATCCTACTCAAGCCTTGCCTTAGCCAAAAGACAAGAAGAACAATGCCTATTGCCCCTAAAAACTAGATGCAAGATCTAGGGAAAGAGAGAACGGGAACGGGGGCAATACCGGTATCCATGGCTAGAGGACGTGGTGGGGACCGACTCCACCGGAGGAAATGGAGAGGGACAACACAAAAACGGCGGCCGGCCGGGCCCCTCCTGCGGCGAGAGGTCGCTGGAGCGACAAGGAAGACGAGTGGGGGAGAATGGGTATGGGGGAGAAACAACTCCCCCTACCCCGACATAACCCCCCATCGCCCGCCCCGCAGCGGTAGTACCGCTGGGGTGGGAGGTAGTACCGCTTGACCCTTGTCAGCGGTAGTACCACGCACGCAGCGGTAGTACCGCTCTGCCACAAAAAGGACTGACCAAAAAGGGCTATGCTCAAGGAAAAGGAAAAGGACCACAAAAAGGACCACGAGAACACACACACATACACACAGAACCGACAAAAGGAACGAAGACACACACCTCTCCAAGAGAGGGCGGTGGCCAAGGCCACCTATGTTTGAGTTTAGAGGTATGGCGCCGCGAAGATTTTAACCTTGGGTCCATGACCAACACTCATCTTTGAAGCACAAGTACCATCAAAAATGGCTAATGTGAAAGAGTTTGGTTAGTTTATGCATTATGGGGGGAGGGAAAGTTCATTGAGAGAACAACACTACACCTATGTCCATGCCTACACCTAACCTAGACGACAGGTTGGGTGTGGTGGGATGTGCAAGGGTTCAAGTCACATTGCTTGAATCAATGATATTTACCCCATGCCTTAACTCGCGAAATCTTGCTTCATCCAAAGGCTTCGTGAAAATATCTGCAAAGTTATCATGAGCGTTGACATAGTTGAGCTCGATCTCCCCTCGCCTAATGTGATCCCGGATGAAGTGATACCTAATCTCAATATGCTTTGTCTTGAAGTGTTGCACCAGGTTGAGAGAAATCTTGATGGCACTTTGATTGTCACACAAAAGAGGCACTTTGTCACAAGTGACTCCGTAATCCTTTAAAGTTTGCCTCATCCATAAAAGTTGTGCACAACAACTACCGGCAGCCACATACTCCGCTTCCGTGGATGAGAGAGACGCACAACTTTGCTTCTTGGAAGACCAACTCACCAAAGAGCAACCAAGAAATTGGCACCCACCGTAAGTGGACTTCCTATCCACTTTGTCTCCCGCCCAATCCGAGTCCGAATAACCTACAAGGTTGAAGTTTGCTCCTCTTGGGTACCATAAGCCAAAGTTTGGGGTATGAGCCAAATATCAGAAGATTCGCTTGACTGCCACAAAGTGACTTTCCTTAGGTGCGTCTTGAAACCGTGCACAAATTCCCACACTCAACATGATATCCGGTCTAGATGCACAAAGGTAAAGCAAGGAGCCAATCATGGAGCGATATACCTTTTGATCCACCGCTTTACCATTGGGATCAATGTCAAGTTGGCACTTGGTGGGCATGGGAGTGGAGGCCGGCTTGACATCACTTAGCTTGAATCTCTTTAGCATATCTTGCGTGTATTTGGCTTGATTGATGAAGGTTCCTTCTCTCCTTTGCTTCACTTCGAACCCGAGAAAGAACTTCAACTCTCCCATGGAAGACATCTCGAACTTTGAGGTCATGAGAGCAGCAAATTCCTCATTGAAAGCTTTGTTAGGGGAACCAAAGATAATATCATCAACATATAATTGGCACACAAACAACTACCCTTTGACCTTATTAGTGAAAAGAGTGGGGTCGATTAGCCCAACTTCAAAACCATAGTCTTGTAACAACTCGGTAAGGTGGTCATACCACGCACGTGGGGCTTGTTTAAGGCCATAGAGTGCCTTCTTGAGTTGATACACATGATCGGGAAAGTAGGGATCCTCGAACTCGGGGGGTTGCTTGACATATACCAATTCATTAATCGGACCATTAAGGAAAGCACTCTTCACATCCATTTGTTGTAACTTAAAGTTATGATGAGAAGCATATGCAATCAACATGTGAATGGATTCAAGACGAGCAACGGGGGCAAAGGTTTCACCGTAGTCGATACCCTCGACTTGGGAGTAGCCTTGTGCTACCAAATGAGCCTTGTTGCGAATGATAATCCTATGAGCATCTTGCTTGTTCTCGAATATCCACTTGGTTCCAATGACATTGTGGTTCACCGTTGGCCTTGGCACCAATCTCCACACTTTGTTGCGCTCGAAGTTGTTGAGTTCATCATGCATGGCATTGAGCCAATCCGGATCTTTGAGCACCTCATAGACCTATTGTGGTTCAACACAAGAGACAAACGTGTGATGTTCACAATAGTTTGCTAATTGTCTATGAGTGCTTACCCCCTTTCTTAAGCTTCCAAGCACATTTGTCATGAGATGATCCTTGGTGGAGAGCTTGGAAGCAACCTTGGCAGCACGACGCTCCAATTCCTCCTCGAGGGTGAGACGAGGAGTGGTCACTTGATAATATTGAGCATCATCTTGAGCTTGTTCTTGATCTTGTGGAAGCTCTTGATCTTGAACTTGCTCGGAGGAGGGAGCTTGACCTTGGGCATCACTTGATGTTACAACACCATCTTGAGATTGATCTTGCCCTTGATCTTGTTCTTGAGGTTGAGGGCCCTCACTTTGTTCTTCAGAAGCGTGTGGGTCTTGGGTTGGTGAAGGTTCCACATGAGTAGAACATTGTCCTTCTCCTTCGGCCACAAGGGGTTCCTCAATGGGTAGGATATGACCAACACCCATTCTTCTTATGGTGTGGGGAGGAATTTCATCACCTACATCACAAGTACCACTTTGCTCCACGTTATTCTCATCGAACTCCATGTTACACGTTTCCTCAATAAGTCCCGTGGACTTATTGAGAACATGGTAAGCATGAGAGTTTGTAGCATAACCAACAAATATGCCCTCATAAGCTCTAGCCTCAAATTTAGACAAGCGAACACCTTTCTTGAGAATGAAACACTTACACCCGAACACCCGGAAGTACTTGAGGTTTGGCTTGTTACCGGTGAGTATCTCATATGGAGTCTTGTTCAAGCCTTTGCGGAGGTAGAGCCAATTAGATGCATGGCACGCGGTGTTGATGTCTTCGGCCCAAAAGTTGTAGGGAGACTTGAACTCTGTCATCATGGTCCTTGCCGCATCCATCAATGTCCGGTTCTTCCTCTCCGCTACACCATTTTGTTGAGGGGTATAAGGTGCGGAATATTGATGCTTGATTCCCTCATCACTCAAAAACTCATCCAAGGTGTAGTTCTTGAACTCGGAGCCGTTGTCACTTCTTATTGTCAAGATCTTTGCATTGTGTTGTCGTTGAGCTTCATTCGCAAAGTCTATGACAGTTTGTTGGGTCTCGCTCTTCCTCTTGAAGAAATATACCCAAGTGTATCTTGAATAGTCATCTACAATCACCAAGCAATACTTTCTACCCCCAAGACTATCAAAGGATGGAGGTCCAAAGAGATCCAAATGAAGGAGCTCCAAAGGATCTTCGAGTAGATGATAGTCGTGGGAGGGTGAGCCTTCTCATGTAGCTTTCCTTCGATGCAAGCACGATCTTTGGCAAAACTAACATTTGTTAGTCCACGGACATGGTCCCCCTTGAGAAGACTTTGCAATTATCTCATATTGACGTGGGCTAGACGGCGATGCCAAAGCCATCCCACGTCAACTTTAGCCATTAGGCATGTCATGGTCTTAGTGGGTCGCTCTGAAAAGTTAATCACATAGAGACCATTCTCGACATACCCAACAAATGCTACTTTAAGAGTCTTGCTCCACAAGAGGGCCACGGTATCAATATCAAAGAAAGTGGCAAAGCCCATGAGTGCTAGTTTATTAACGGAAAGTAAATTGTATGCAAGGGACTCAACAAGCATTACCTTCTCGATCGTAAGATCATGAGAAATGACAACTTTGCTGAGTCCCAATACCTTAGAGGACGAGGCGTCACCCCACTCGACATTGGTGGACATTGATGTCTACTACACAACCTTCTTCTTGTAGACGTTGTTGGGCCTCCAAGTGCAGAGGTTTGTAGGACAGTAGCAAATTTCCCTCAAGTGGATGACCTAAGGTTTATCAATCCGTAGGAGGCGTAGGATGAAAATGGTCACTCTCAAGCAACCCTGCAACCAAATAACAAAGAGTCTCTTGTGTCCCCAACACACCCAATACAATGGTAAATTGTATAGGTGCACTAGTTCGGCGAAGAGATGGTGATACAAGTGGTATATGGATAGTAGATAATAGTTTTTGTAATCTGAAAATATAAAAACAGCAAGGTAACAAATGATAAAAGTGAGCGTAAACGGTATTGCAATGCGTGGAAGGTTTAAAGTCGTTGGCTTTGTTGCGAATTAAAGCATTGCCCTTCTTGGCATCACTACCCCTCACGGAGTTCTCCTCCTTCTCCTTAGTAGCACGCTCTCCCTCCTTCACAAAAGTTTGCTTGAGAGGAGGAGGTCGTTTGGCCTTGTCATTCTTCTTCTTGTTCTTGGATTTGGGCATGTAACCAATCCCTTCCTTGGCCACAACTCCCTTTTGGTTGGTCAAAAGGTCGCTGAGATTCTTCTCGCCTTGTATGCAAGACACAAGACCTTTCTCAAGTTGCACCTTTAGCTTAGCGTTCTCCTCAACAAGATGCACATGCTCACAACATGGGTTAGTAGCATTTGCATTATCAATTAACATCATACGAGGAAAAGTGGCTTTCTCCTTGGTTAGCTTTACTTGAAGTTGATCATGAGACTCTTTGAGGCTAGCATGAGCACCCTTCAAGACCTTGTGAGCCTTGTCAAGTAGGTCAAACTCCTCTTTGAGTCTAGCAAGATCAACCCCAAGCTTGGCCTTCTCGGAGTTTAGCACACGAGAGACAACAAGAGCATGATCAAAATCTTTCTTTAACTTAGCGTGATCAATGTTGTGTGACTCCTCAAGAGCCAAACGAAGACCACACTCTTCCTCAAGAGCATTGGAAAGATATGAAATCTCATCGGCATAGTCACGACTATGCCCCTCCATCTTGGAGATAGTATCTTTGTGAGCCTCGATCATGTCATTGGCTTCACCAAGTTGTTCCAAGAGAGCAACAAAATGCTTCTTGGATTTACCCTTGAGTTTACCCATAAATGACTCAAACTCATTTTCCTCCACATTGGATCCCTCATATTCATCAATGCAATCCGTCAAGGAAGGATTATTAATGATGGTAGTTTTGATGTTGGGGGTTACCTTGTTGGTGGCCTTAGCCATGAGACACTTGGCGGTGATGTTCTCATTGGGTGAGTCAAAGAGAGACACTCGTGTAGCTTTTGCAATCGCAATGGAGGCCATGGCAACCGACTCACCACCATCATCATCATCATCATCGTCATCATCATTGTCGGTGTCAAAACCGGCGAATCTCGGGTAGGGGGTCCCGAACTGTGCGTCTAGGTCGGATGGTAACAGGAGGCAAGGAACACGATGTTTTACCCAAGTTCGGGCCCTCTTGATGGAGGTAAGACCCTACGTCCTGCTTGATTAATATTGATGATATGGGTAGTACAAGAGTAGATCTACCACGAGATCAAGGAGGTTAAACCCTAGAAGCTAGCCTATGGTATGGTTGTTGTATGACGAAGTTGTCCTACGGACTAAAACCCTCCGGTTTATATAGACACCGGAGAGGGTTAGGGTTACACAAAGTCGGTTACAATGGTTGGAGATCTTGAATATCCGCATCACCAAGCTTGCCTTCCACGCCAAGGAAAGTCCCATCCGGACACGGGACGAAGTCTTCAATCTTGTATCTGCATAGTCCTGGAGTCCGGCTGAAGGTATAGTCCGGCTACCCGAACACCCCCTAATCCAGAACTCCCTCAGTAGCCCCTGAACCAGGCTTCAATGACGATGAGTCCGGCACGTAGATTGTCTTCGGCATTGCAAGGCGGGTTCCTCCTCCAAATTCTTCATAAAAGTTTGTAAACACCAAGAGTAGTGTCCGACTCTGCAAAATAAGTTTCCACGTATTGCCATAGAGAGAATAATATTAACACAAATCTAATCTGCTGACGTATTCCGCAGCGTGACATCACACTACGGCCAAGACTTTATTCGAATCGTTTTCACTTTTCCACCTCAGCGTGTTTTGCGAGGCGGTTTCCTTGGCACGTCTTGTCAAAGCAGAGATCGTGTCCCCCATTTACGGGATTCTCATCAATACGGACATGGGTAACCCAACCGCGCCATTTATCACGGCGCTTGGGAGGCAAGCGAGTTTTACTAGGCTGGTGGGGACGCATAGTCGCATCCGCCCATATAAGGGGATAAGGATCCACCTTTTTACCTATGCCTTCTTCCTCCTTTGCCTATCCATCTTCTGCGCACCCGAGCTCCAGCGCCCAAGCCCGCACTTCCTACCTCAACCTTCTCCAACAATGTCCGGAGCGGGAGGCAAGTGGATGGTCTCCTCCGTCACGGAGGGCCATGTCAAAAAGCTAAGGAAGGCCGGATACCTGTCCAAAGACATCGCGCACCGGCTTCCTGAGGAGGGGCAGCTTCTCCCCACCCCAAGGCCCCATGAGAGGTTTCCTCCGCGGACTGGGCTTTCCTCTCCACCCATTTGTCTGGGGGCTCATGTTCTACTACGGCCTGGATTTCCACGATCTGGCCCCGAACTTCATCCTCAACATCTCGGCGTTTATCGTCGTGTGCGAGGCTTTCCTCTGCATCTCCCCCCATTTCGGCCTATGGCTCAAGACCTTCAATGTCAAGCCGAAGGTGGTGCGCGGCACCCAGGCGGAGTGCGGAGGTGCCATGGCGGGCAAGATGCCCAACGTCCTATGGCTCGAGGGCTCCTTTGTGGAGACCCTAAAGGGGTGGCAATCGGGGTGGTTTTACATCACCAAGCCGCGCGATCCTGAATGGGTCGCAGCCCCCGAGTTCCGGTCCAGACCTCCCACGCGGCTCACGTCCTGGAAAGAGACGGGCATGTCGTGGGGTTACAAAGGAGAGGTGACTGGACTGCAAACATGCATCCAAACCCTGATGAACAAGCAACTCAAGCTGGTCAATGTAGTCCAGGTTATGCTTGTCCGCCGGATCCTCCCGTGTCAACAACGGGCCTTCAACCTGTGGGAGTTCGACCCGGCGCAGCACCGAACTTTGAGCAGGCTCTTCGACACGACGTACGAAGATGCCTGGAAGGTGCTATTCAAGGCCGCCGAGGCTCCCGCATCCGCTTCCGAGGATCGCGGATTCAGCACGCAGCGTCACGCTAACGCGGTAAGCTATCTCTACCTTTTATAGGGTATTAGTTTTTCATATTTTGACTCTATGCGGGATCTAAGCTCCCTTACCTTTGACAGGATTGGCAGGTGAGGTCCGGACAGATCGACTGTCCGGCACCTTTGCCCGAAGACCCAGCCAATGCTCGCTTGGCGAAGCTGCTGGTCCCGGCACCCTATGTGGTGCCAGAGAAGAAGGCCAAGAAGAAGGCCACGGGGACTCGAAAGAGTGCCCGGCGCCCGGTGGTGTCGGACTCATCGTCCAACGACTCCGAGACGCACTCCTCCCGCGAAGACGAGGAGGAGGAAGAATAAACCTCTCCCCCTTCAGTGGGGGGAGGAAAGAAAAGGAAGGCCGCCCCGACCGGGGAGGCCGAAGGGTCCAAAAAGAGGAAGACCCCTCCTCCGGACTACTCCACCGACGCCGACGACGGCGAAGAGGAGTGGCCGCATAGGGCCAAGCGCCCGGCAAAATCGTAAGTATCCGGATACCGGAGTAACTCGTAGTATTCCTTTATCGCACAGCTTTTCTTTATGTCGAATATAATTATGCAGTCCGCCCAAGACGGGGCTCGACGAGTCGTCGAGCGGCTCCCTGGATTCGTCGGACGTGAATTCACTTCCGCTTGCTACCTCCCCCCGCCCTATGGACGACGCCGAAGTGTTTTCCCAACAGGTTCCAAGTCAGGAGGAGGTGGTCCTGGAAGCGCCGCAAGGCGACCTCCCGGACTCCAGGAGTAAAGGGGACAAAACCCCCCAGGGATCCAAGTCCGGCTTTGAGCCGGACACCGCGCCGGAATCCTCAACGATTCCGAACTGCGGCAGGCGACCTCCTTCTAAGAGGAGCAAGCCCGCTGAGCCGGCGGCCCCCGTCCAACCGGAGGCGCCGGACAGTCTGCTGGAGGTGCTTAAGGGCGCCTCCATCGACGAGGAGCACCGCACTATTATGAGTGCGGTGATCCAGAAGGTTCAGTCCGCCAAGAGCGGACTGACTGAAGCTTGTGCCAGCCTTCTAACAGGCTTTGAGGTAAGTAAAAAATATGTAAGTATATTACCACATAGACAGTAGCCTCTGATGCTCTGTTTGGCGTTCGGAAAGAAAAGCCGAATAGAGGATCCAATAAAATTCGCAGGAGTCTAACAAAAAGTGAGTCGATATGCGTATGCAGGCTTCACTGCTAACGTCCGCCGCACTGACTGCGGAGGTGGACACGCTAAAGCAGGACCTCGGGCGGTCCAAGTAAGAGCTCGGCCTTGCCAAGCGGCAGCTCGAGGAGAAGGAAGGTAAGGAATACCTTATTAAAAAGTATATAAAATGTGCAATTGCAAAAAATGACAAGATTTAACGTGGCTATTGTAGGGGCCACGACTGAGGTGGCGACCCTTAAGCAAGCACTGTCCGAGGCCGAGAAAAGGGCGGCCACGGAGCGCACCGAGCGGGAAAAGTATGAGGCGCAAGTTGGCGAGGTGCGGCAAGAGCTCTAGGCTCTCATGAAAAAACATGAGAGTTTGGAGCTTGACTCGAAGACGCAAGCGTCCGAGCTCGCGGCGGCCATTGAAAGTGCCAAGTCTGCCAAGGCCGAGGCCCAGAAGGCCCTTCAGGAGGTGGATGCGATGAAAAAGATAGCGTCAGGTAAGGCTTTCTTTATGCAAAGTAAGCATGTGAAAGTGAATTACTTGTTACTTACCCGAATTCGAAGCTCTCCAGGAGCATTCGCAGATTTGCCCCGCAGCGTGTCCGATGCCGCCGCATTCTACCGAGCCGAGGAGGGCAGTTCGACGGAGAAGGTGTTCTGGTCTCAGTATGCTGAGGCCGGACACCCTGTGCCCTTGAGCGACCAGCTGAAGCAGCTGGTTGAGCTCCACATGGTAGCCGAACAAGCCATGAAGGGCCTCATAGTTCGGTTGTGGCCTGGAGAGGCTCTGCCTGGGGCTACTTCGGGGCTGGTGCGGCGGCTGTGGAGGCTTGTCCAAGGCTCGAAGCATCAAGTGCTCCGTCTGCATCGAGGGTGCCCGTAGCCCTTGCCTGTGCTAAGGTGCACTGGGGCAAGTTGGATGCTGAGAGCTATGTGAAGGACGGGCCACCGCGGGTAAGGAGCATCGCAAGCCCGAGCTGTATTATGAGGGGTTTCTGAAGGGTGCCCGCCTTGGCGGATGAGATGTTCCAGGATGTAATTTTTGAGTAAACTCGCTCGTTTTTGTCCTGTGGCGCTGAAACGTTGTTCATTATGCGCTAAGCAAATGCTGTTTTGAATTTAAAATATTACCTTTTGTGCAGCCGTTTATCAAATTGAGAGATGTGATTCATCGGCTTCTGCCCCCATGCCACTAGTGCTAGGGTGTTCGGATAAACCTCTGAAGCGCTCTTTTTCCCATTTTTGGGTCCTTCAGGGAAGCGCTTAGCACAACGAACAAGGCAATCGGACTATAATGCTTGAACACTCTCACTTAGCCATAGAATTCTATAATTTTAAATTTCGGCGAAGCCCCTAGTATTCGGAAGACCGAGTTCGGGGCGCTATCCACGCCTAGGCCGGACAAAGCCGACTCCTCGCTCTAAGCGGCATAAGTCTTTAGGGACTCGAAAAACCTCTCGAACAGCGACCAGCTCTCGCTTCATCATGACAGTCAGTTTTAGCTTTCTCTACTGAGGTGCTCAGCCCAGCTCAACTGGGGCACAATCGCAGTAGTTCTCCTAGTGCTACCTTAGCCGATATAGCGGAACGTAAGGCACCAAAACATAGGAGCCGGGAAAACCCAACTATTGACCCAAGACATAAGTTCGGGCCGATGCATATAATGCTATAAGTTCGGGGTGCCGCACCTTGTGAAAGTGTTCGGACTTCTCACACCATATTGAGGGGTACTTAAGCCCCTGGCGTATTGGCCGTACCAGAGTGTACGGGTGCAACATGTCATTTAATGAACATATATAAAAGAGATTAACGCAATAATAGACGAAAGCTATGCATTGTTTATTTAAAAAACCTGCAATCAAAGTAGAACGATACAAATAGTGTGATAAGCAAAAGGCGGGACTATTTAACATGTCCTTTCCAGGGGCAGGCGGCGGAATGGTATCCGAAACAGGTATATTGCTCATTATAGATGGGAGTTCCATAGTGCGGCGTAACTTTCTGCTTCCCTGGTTCTTGCATCGTTTGTGCGACAATTGTACTGCCGATTAGGCCTTCCGAAGAATGGAGTCCTGAAAGTAAAAAAAAATTAAAAAATTGGCATCCCCTAGTGCGGTTTAAGCCGTGTTTCGGGCGTGCCGTGATAGTGCCCCTCTCCCTGTGCCCATGGTATTTCCAGAGCGTAGTTATGTGCGCGAAGCACTGGTTTCACGATTTTGCGAGGGCCGGGGTTGGGGCCGCATTGCTATGCTTGTTTGGAACGTGCCAGACGGTCTTTTTGTGGGTTACTCTGGGCGCGCTTGCAGGTGTCCGGACGTTTAATAGCCGGACTGGAGAATTGCTTGGAAAGACTGCTTTGCACTTCTGCTGCGAGAGCCGCCGTATGCTCCTCCGTTCGGAGAGAGCGTTCGGTGTTCCCATTGACCGTAATGACGCCTCGAGGGCCTGGCATCTTGAGCTTGAGGTATGCGTAGTGCGGTACCGCATTGAACTTGGCAAATGCAGTTCGCCCGAGCAGTGCGTGATAGCCGTTGTGGAACGGGACTATGTCGAAGATTAACTCCTCGCTTCGGAAATTGTCCGGAGATCCGAAGACCACTTCAAGTGTAACTGAGCCTATACAGTTGGCCTCCACACCTAGTATGACGCCTTTAAAGGTCGTTTTAGTGGGCTTAATCCTCGAGGGATCTATGCCCATTTTCTGCACTGTATCCTGATAAAGCAGGTTCAGGTTGCTGCCGCCGTCCATAAGGACTCTAGTGAGGTGAAATTCGTCAATGATTGGGTCTAGAACCAATGCGGCGAATCCGCCGTGACGGATGCTAGTGGGGTCGTCCCTTCGATCAAAGGTGATCGGGCAGGAGGACCATGGGTTGAACTTTGGGGCAACTGGCTCCATCGCATATACGTCCCTTAACGCGCGCTTCTGCTCCCTTTTGGGGATGTGGGTTGCGTATATCATGTTCACCGTCCGCACTTGTGGGGGGAAACCCTTCTGTCCACTGTTGTTCGGCGGCCGGGGCTCCTCCTCGTCATCGCTATGCAGCCCCTTGTCTCTATTTTCGGCATTTAACTTGTCTGCTTGCTTGAACACCCAACAATCCATGTTGGTGTGATTGGCTGGCTTTTCGGGGGTGCCATGTATTTGGCACAAGTGGTCGAGTATGCGGTCCAAACTGGACAGGCCCTGAGTATTTCTTTTGAATGGCTTTTTCCGCTGACCGGATTTATAGCCCCTGAATCCGGCATTAACTGCCGTGTCCTCAGGATTGTCGCTGTTAATGCGGTGCTTTTGCTTGTTGCGACGCGACCTTCCACTGTTGTCCTTGGTATCCGAATTACCAGGGTTCTTGGTCAAGTTAATGCTACGAGCCAGCCAGCTGTCTTCTCCCGCACAAAAGCGGGTCATAAGCGTCGTGAGTGCTGCCATAGATTTCGGCTTTTCCTGTCCAAGGTGCCGGGCAAGCCACTCGTCACGGATGTTATGCTTGAAGGCCGCTAGGGCCTCTGCGTCCGGACAGTCGACGATTTGATTTTTCTTTGTTAGGAACCGTGTCCAGAATTGCCTAACCGACTCCTCTGGCTGCTGAATTATGTGGCTTAGGTCATCGGTGTCTGGTGGTCGCACATAAGTGCCCTGGAAGTTGTCGAGGAATGCGGCTTCCAGGTCCTCCCAACAACTGATTGATTCTGCTGGCAAGCTGTTAAGCCAATGCCGAGATGGTCCTTTAAGTTTGAGTGGGAGGTATTTGATGGCGTGTAGATCATCACCGCGGGCCATGTGGATGTGAAGGAGATAATCCTCGATCCATACCGCAGGGTCTGTTGTGCCATCGTATGATTCAATATTTACGGGTTTGAAACCCCGGGGGATTTAATGATTCATTGCTTCATCTGTGAAGCATAGTGGGTGTGCGGCGCCTCTGTATTGGGCTATATCCTGACGTAGCTCAAATGAGCTTTGTCTATTGTGTTCGGCCCAGCCGGATTTACTATATCCGGCGTGACGATTGTCGTCTCGTGCCGTGGGGCGCCCGCGCGATCCGTAGATCGATCTTGTTTGCCTTGCCTTGTCCTCAAATATATCTCGCAAGTCTGGAGCATTTTCCCGTGCCTTGGTAGTTTTTGAACGGCGCCTGGGTGCGGCTTGAGTGGAGGCCCGAGAGGCCTCTCTGTCGCGGTCGCGAGGTGGTCGGTCGGCCGCATCATGCGCTGGTGATGTAGGTTTAGGTGCTTCCTCCTCCAATCGGGGTAGCAACCTGCGCTTTGGGTAGCTCTTGGAGGGGCTTTCGAGTTCATACTCTTCGGCCACAAGGACTTCAGTCCATCTGTCAACTAGCAAATCTTGATCAGCTCTAAGTTGTTGCTGTTTTTTCTTGAGGCTGCTCGCCGTGGCCATAAGCCTGCGTTTGAAACGCTCTTGTTCGACGGGATCCTCTGGCACGACAAATTCGTCGTCGTCGAGACTTTCCTCGTCTTCGGAGGGAGGCATATAATTATCGTTCTCGACCTCTCTGTCTGTTGCTCTCTCATGAGGGCTGGCTTCTCCATCCTCCTGTGTTGAATCCTGCTGGAGGGGGTTTTCTTCGGCACTGTCCGGAGTGTTATTATCTCCTGTGCCGGAATCACCGTTTTTGCTGTGGCGGGATTTAGAGCGGCGCCGCTGACGCCGACGCTTAGGCTGTTTCTTGGAGGGGTCATCCTCCGCTGTTCCCTCGCCATCTCCTTCTTTCGGGGTGTCCACCATGTATATGTCATACGACGAGGTGGCTTTCCAGTGCCCTATAGGCACTGGTTCTTGATCGTCTTCCGCATCGGTGTCCATACCGTCGATGTCTTCGGAGTCGAAGTCGAGCATGTCGGTTAAGTCATCGACAGTGGCTACAAAGTGGGTGGTGGGTGGGTTTTGAATTTCTTCATCATCCATATCCCAACCTCGCTGACCATAATCCGGCCAGGGCTCTCCTGATAAAGTGAGAGACTTTAGTGAGTTCAGAATATCGCCGAAGGGCGAGTACTGAAAGATGTCCGTGGCGGTGAACTCCATAATCGGCGCCCAATCGGATTCGATTGGCAGGGGCGCGGAGGGTTCGGAGTCCGGGGTGGAGTCCGGCACCTTGGAGTCACGGGCTTCGCAGGGGACAAAGCTGGTATTCGGCTCGATCGCCGTAGAGATTGCAGCCCCCGAGGCGGTGTCCAACCACCCATCCTCGATTGGCACAGCTGGCTCCGAATTAAGGGTCGGCGCTGATGCAGGTGCGGCCTCCAGGGCACTGTTCGGCGACAGAGCTAGATCATGCCCATCGTGATAGTGCGGCGCGCCCGGCTGTGGCTCGAATCCATCGAAGATTAAATCTCCGCGGATATCAGCCGTATAGTTCAAGCTTCCAAATCTGACCTGATGGCCAGGGGCATAGCTTTCAATCTGCTCCAGATGGCCAAGCGAGTTGGCCCGCAGTGCGAAGCCGCCGAAGACGAATATCTGTCCGGGGAGAAAAGTCTCGCCCAGGACTGCATCGCTGTTGATGATCGGAGGAGCCATCGGGCCTAAAAGTGACAGCACAGAGGAACTCTCAATGAAAGCACCAATGTCGGTGTCAAAACTGGCAGATCTCAGGTAGGGGGTCCCGAACTGTGCGTCTAGGCGGATGGTAACAGGAGACAAGGGACACGATGTTTTACCCAGGTTCGGGCCCTCTCGATGGAGGTAAAACCCTACTCCTGCTTGATTAATATTGATGATATGGGTAGTACAAGAGTAGATCTACCACGAGATCAAGGAGGCTAAACCCTAGAAGCTAGCCTATGGTATGATTGTTGTTCTTCGTCTACGGACTAAACCCTCGGTTTATATAGACACCGGAGAGGGGCTAGGGTTACACAGAGTCGGTTACAATGGTAGGAGATCTACATATCCGTATCGCCAAGCTTGCCTTCCACGCCAAGGAAAGTCCCATCCGGACACGGGACGAAGTCTTCATCTTGTATCTTCATAGTCCAGGAGTCCGGCTGAAGGTATAGTCCGGCTACCCGGACACCCCCTAATCCAGGACTCCCTCATAATCCAGGACTCCCTCAGTACCCCTGAACCAGGCTTCAATGACGACGAGTCCAGCGCACAAATTGTCTTCGGCATTGCAAGGCGGGTTCCTCCTCCAAGTCCTTCATAGAAGATTGTAAACACCAAGAGTAGTGTCCGGCTCTGCAAAATAAGCTTCCACATATTGCCATAGAGAGAATAATATTAACACAAATCAAATCTGCTGACGTATTCCGCAGTGCGTCATCACACTACGGCCAAGTCCTTCGCTCGAATCGTTTTCACTTTTCCACCTCCGCATGTTTTGCGAGGCGGTTATCTTGGCACGTCTTGTCAAAGCAGAGATCGTGTACCCCCCTTTTACGGGATTCTCATCAATACGGACGTGGGTAACCCAACCGCGCCACTTATCACGGTGCTTGGGAGGCAAGCGAGTTTTACTAGGTAGGTGGGGACGCACAACCGCATCTGCCCATATAAGGGGACAAGGATCCACCCTTTTACCTACGCCTTCTTCCTCCTTTGCCTATCCATCTCCTGCGCACCCGAGCTCCAGCGCCCAAGCCCGCGCTTCCTACCTTAACCTCCTCCAGCAATGTCCTGAGCGGGAGGCAAGTGGATGGTCTCCTCCGTCACGGAGGGCCATGTCAAAAAGCTAAGGAAGGCCGGATACTTGTCCAAGGACATCGCGCACCGGCTTCCCGAGGAAGGGCAGCTTCTCCCCACCCCAAGGCCCCATGAGAGGGTAGTATTCCTTCCCCACTTCCTCCGCGGACTGGGTTTCCCACTCCACCCATTTGTCCGGGGGCTCATGTTCTACTATGGCCTGGATTTCCACGATCTGGCTCCGAACTTCGTCCTCAACATCTCGGCGTTTATCGTCGTGTGCGAGGCTTTCCTCTGCATCCGCCCCCATTTCGGCCTCTGGCTCAAGACCTTCAATGTCAAGCCCAAGGTGGTGCGCGGCAGCCAGGCGGAGTGCGGAGGTGCCATGGCGGGCAAGATGGCCAACGTCCTATGGCTCGAGGGCTCCTTCGTGGAGACTCTGAAGGGGTGGCAATCATGGTGGTTTTACATCACCGAGCCGCGCGATCCGAAATGGATCGCAGCCCCCGAGTTCTGATCCGGACACCCCACGCGGCTTATGTCCTGGAAAGAGACGGGCCTGTCGTGGGGCGACGAAAAAGAGGTGACCGGATTGTAGACATGCATCCAGTCCCTGGTGAGCAAGCCGATCAAGCTTGTCAATGTAGTCCAGGTTATGCTTGTCCGCCGGATCCTCCCGTGTCAACAACGGGGCTTTAATCTGTGGGAGTTCGACCCGGCGCAGCACCAAACCCTTAACTGGCTCTTCGACACGATGTATGAAGACGTCTGTAAGGTGCTAACCAAAGGCATCGAGGCTCCCACATCCGCTTCCGAGGACCGCGGATACAGCTCGCAGCATCACGCTAGCGAGGTAAGCTATTTTCACCTTTCACAGGATGTTAAGTTTCTTCATAGTTTGACTCTATGCGTCTAGGCCGGATGGTAACAGGAGGCAGGGAACACGATGATTTACCCAGGTTCGGGCCCTCTCGATGGAGGTAAAACCCTACGTCCTGCTTGATTAATATTGATGATATGGGTAGTACAAGAGTAGATCTACCACGAGATCAAGGAGGCTAAACCCTAGAAGCTAGCCTATGGTATGATTGTTGTATATGGAGTTGATTGCCTATGGACTATAACCCTCCGGTTTATATAGACACCGGATAGGGTTAGGGTTACATGGAGTCGGTTACAATGGTAGGAGATCTTGAATATCTGCATCGCCAAGCTTGCCTTCCACGCCAAGGAAAGTCCCATCCGGACACGGGAAGAAGTCTTCAATCTTGTATCTTCATAGTCCAGGAGTCCGGCTGAAGGTATAGTCCGGCTACCCGAACACCCCCTAATCCAGGACTCCCTCACAGTCTCCATCATTCTTTCCTCACTGGGACAATGCTCTAATAATGATGATCATCACACTTTTATTTTTCTTACAACTCAATACTTAGAACAAAATATGACTCTATATGAATGCCTCCGACGGTGTACCGGGATATGCAATATGACAATGATGGAGTGTGTCATGATAAACGGAACGGTGGAAAGTTTCATGGCAATATATCTCGGAATGGCTATGGAAATGCCATAATAGGTAGGTATGGTGGCTGTTTTGAGGAAGGTATATGGTAGGTGTATGATACCGGCGAAAGGTGCGCGATATTAGAGAGGCTAGCAAAGGTGGAAGGGTGAGAGTGCGTATGATCCATGGACTCAACATTAGTCATAAAGAACTCATATACTTATTGCAAAAATCTATAAGTTATCAAAGCAAAGTATTACGCGCATGCTCCTAGGGGGATAGATTGGTAGGAAAAGACCATCGCTCGTCCCCGACCGCCACTCATAAGGAAGACAATCAATAAATAAATCATGCTCCGACTTCATCACATAACGGTTCACCATACGTGCATGCTACGGGAATCACAAACTTTAGCACAAGTATTCTTTAAATTCACAACTACTCAACTAGCATGACTTTTAATATTATCACCTCCATATCTCAAAACAATTATCATGCTTCAATCTTTTCTTAGTATTGAACACACTCAAAAGAAAGTTTCACAAATCTTGAATACCAAGCATATTATTATTAAGCAAATTACCATGCTATTAAGACTCTCAAAATAATTTAAGTGAAGCATGAGAGATCAATAGTTTCTTTAAAACAAATCCACCACCGTGCTCTAGAAGATCTAAGTGAAGCACATAGAGCAAAATTATAACGCTCAAAAGATATAAGTGAAGCACATAGAGCAAAACTACTTAGCTCAAAAGATATAAGTGAAGCACATAGAGTATTCTATCAAATTTTAATTCATGTATGGCTCTCTCAAAAGGTGTGTAAAGCAAGGATGATTTTGGCATACTAAGACACAAAGACACAAATAATACAAGACGCTCCAAGCAAAACACATATCATGTTGGTGAATAAAAATATAACTCCAAGTAAATTACCGATGGAAGTGGACGAAAGAGGGGATGCCTTCCGGGGCATCCCCAAGCTTTGACTTTTTGGTGTCCTTGGATTATCTTGGGGGTGTCATGGGCATCCCCAAGCTTAGGCTCTTGCCACTCCTTGTTCCATGATCCATCAAAAGAATTCACCCAAAACTTGAAAACTTCACAACACAAAACTCAAAATAGAAAACTCGTGAGCTCCGTTAGCGAAAGAAAACAAAAGACCACTTCAAGGTACTGTAATGAACTCATTCTTTATTTATATTGGTGTTAAACCTACTGTATTCCAACTTCTCTATGGACTATAAACTATTTTACTAACCATAGATTCATCAAAATAAGCAAACAACACACGAAAAACAGAGTCTGTCGAAAACAGAACAGTCTGTAGTAATCTGTAGCTAGCGCAAGATCTGGAACGCCAAAAATTCTAAAATAAATTTCTGGACGTGAGGAATTTATCTATTAATCATCTGCAAAAAGAATTAACTAAATATCACTCTTAAAATAAAAATGACAGCAGTTCTCGTGAGCGCTAAAGTTTCTGTTTTTTACAGCAAGTTCAACAAGACTTTCCCCAAGTCTTCCCAACGGTTCTACTTCGCACAAACACTAATTAAACACAAAAAGCACAACCAAAACAGAGGCTAAATAATTTATTTATTACTAAGCAGGAGCAAAAAGCAAGTAATAAAAATAAAATTGGGTTGCCTCCCAACAAGCGCTATCGTTTAACGCCCCTAGCTAGGCATTGCCATCTTTGGTAGGCAATCCATAAGTGGCTCTCATGATAGTTTCATATGGTAATTTTATTTTCTTTCTTGGAAAGTTTTCCATGCCCTTTTTAATGGAAATTGAAATCTAATATTCCCTTCCTTCATATCAATAATCGCACCAACCGTTCTAAGGAAAGGTCTACCAAGAATAATAGGGCAAGAAGCATTGCAATCTATATCAAGAACAATGAAATCTACGGGCACATAATTTCTATTTGCAACAATAATAACATCATTAATCCTTCCCATAGGTTTCTTAATAGTGGAATCCGCAAGATGCAAGTTTAGAGAGCAATCATCAAAATTACGGAAATCTAGCAAATCACACAAAGTCTTGGGAATAGTAGAGACACTAGCACCCAAATCACACAAAGCATAAAACTCATGATCTTTAATTTTAATTTTAATAGTTGGTTCCCACTCATCATAGAGTTTTCTAGGGATAGAAACTTCCAACTCAAGTTTTTCTTCATAAGATTGGATCAAGGCATCAACAATATGTTCGGTGAAGGCTTTATTTTGACTATAAGCATGTGGAGAATTTAGCACGGATTGCAACAAGGAAATACAGTCAATTAAAGAGCAACTTTCATAATTAAATTCCTTGAAATCCAATATAGTGGGTTTAGTAACATCTAGATTTTTATTTCTTTCAATTCCACTTTCATCAATTTTGTCATTAAGATCTAAATACTCCGAATTTTTAGAACGCCTTCTAGGTAAAGGAAGATCATATTCAGTTTCATCAAGATTAATATTGCAAAACAAAGATTTAATAGGGGACACATCAATAATTTTTAGATCTTCATCTTGATTTTCATGGGAATTGGAGGAACACGCTTTAATAAAGGCATCTTTGGAAGCATGCATCCTAGCGGTTCTTTCCTTGCACTCATCAATGGAAATTCTCATGGCTTTGAGAGACTCATTGATATCATGCTTAGGAGGAATAGATATAAGCTTTAAAGAATCAACCTCAAGAGAAATTCTATCAACGTTCCTAGCCAAATCATCAACTTTAAGCAATTTCTCTTCAAGCAAAGCATTAAAATTCTTTTGTGAATTCATAAATTCTTTAACACTAGTCTCAAATTCAGAGGGCATCTTATTATAATTTCCATAAGAGTTGTTGTAGGAATTCCCATAATTATTAGAAGGATTACTAGGATATGGCCTAGGATTAAAATTCCCTCTATAAGCGTTGTTACCAAAATTATTCCTACCAACAAAATTCACATCCATAGATTCATTGTTATTCTCAATCAAAGTAGACAAAGGCATATCATTAGGATCAGAAGAAACACTCTTAGTAGCAAATCATTTCATAAGTTCATCCATCTTTCCACTCAAAACATTGATTTCTTTTATCACATGCACTTTTTTATTAGAATATCTTTCAGTATGCCATTGAGAATAATTAACCATAATATTATCTAGGAGTTTAGTAGCATCTCCTAAAGTGATTTCCATAAAAGTGCCTCCCGCGGCCGAATCTAAAAGATTTCTAGAAGCAAAATCAATCCGGCATAAAAATTTTGTATGATCATCCACAAATTCAAACCATGAGTAGGGCAATTACGTATCATTAATTTCATTCTCTCCCAAGCTTGTGCAACATGTTCATGATAAAGTTGCTTAAAATTCATAATATCGTTTCTAAGAGAGATGATCTTAGCGGGAGGAAAATACTTAGAGATAAAAGCATCTTTGCACTTGTTCCATGAATCAATACTATTCTTAGGCAAAGACGAAAACCAAGTTTTAGCACGATCTCTAAGAAAAAAAGGAAATAGCTTCAATTTAACGACATCATTATCAACATCTTTTTTCTTTTGCATATCACATAAATCAACGAAGCTATTCAGATGAGTAGCGGCATCTTCACTAGGAAGGCCGGTGAATTGATCTTTCATAACAAGATTCAACAAAGCAGTATTAATTTCACAAGATTCAGCATTGGTAAGAGGAGCAATCGGAGTACTAAGGAAATCATTATTATTGGTATTGGTGAAGTCACACAATTTGGTATTATCTTGAGCCATCGCGACAAACAAGCAATCTAACACACGAGCAAACAAGAGCAAACGGGCAAAAGAGGCAAATAGAGAGGGAGGATAGAGAGAGAGGGCGAATAAAATGGCAAGGGTGAATTGGGGGGAGAGGAAAACGAGAGGCAAATGGAAAATAATGTAATGCGAGAGATAGGGATTGTGATGGGTACTTGGTATGTTGACTTTTTGCGTAGACTCCCCGGCAACGGTGCCAGAAATCCTTCTTGCTACGTCTTGAGCTTGCGTTGGTTTTCCCCGAAGAGGAAGGGATGATGCATCAGAGTAGCATAAGTATTTCCCTCAGTTTTTGAGAACCAAGGTATCAATCCAGTAGGAGGCCACGCTCAAGTCCCTCGTACCTGCACAAAACGATAGCAACTCGCAACCAGCGCGAGTAGGGGTTGTTAATCCCTTCAGGTCACTTACGAGAGTGAGATCTGATAGATATAATATTTTTGGTATAAAGATGCAAAGTAAAAAGTAAAAGCAAAGTAAAAAGCAAAGCAAGATTAAAGTGATGGAGATTGATATGATGAGAATAGACCCGGGGGCCATAGGTTTCACTAGTGGCTTCTCTCAAGAGCATAAGTATTCTACGGTGGGTGAACAAATTACTGTTGAGCAATTGACAGAATTGAGCATAGTTATGAGAATATCTAGGCATGATCATGTATATAGGCATCACGCCCGTGACAAGTAGACCGAAACGATTCTGCATCTACTACTATTACTCCACTCATCGACCGCTATCCAGCATGCATCTAGAGTATTAAGTTAAAAACAGAGTAACGTCTTAAGCAAGATGACATGATGTAGAGAGATAAATTCATGCAATATGAAATAAACCCCATCTTGTTATCCTCGATGTCAATGATGCAATATGTGCCTTGCCGCCCCTTCTGTCACTGGGAAAGGACACCACAAGATCGAACCCAAAGCTAAGCACTTCTCCCATGGCAAGAACTAACAATCTAGTTGGCGAAACCAAACGGATAATTCGAAGAGACTTGCAAAGATAACCAATCACACATAAAAGAATTCAGAGAAGATTCAAATATTATTCATAGATAGACTTGATCATAAACCCATAATTCATCGGTCTCAACAAACACACCGCAAAAAGAAGATTACATCGAATAGATCTCCACAAGAGAGGGGGAGAACTTTGTATTGAGATACAAAGGGAGAGAAGAAGCCATCTAGCTACTAACTATGGACCTGAAGATCTGAGGTAAACTACTCACACTTCATCGGAGGGGCTAGGATGATGTAGAAGCCCTCCGTGATGACGGCCCTCTTCCGGCGGAGCTCCAGAACAGGCCCCAAGATGGGATATCGTGGATACAGAAAGTTGCGGCGGTGGAATTAGGTTTTTGGCTCTTGTTCTGATCGTTTGGGGGTACGTATGTATATATAGGAGGAAGGAGTACGTCGGTGGAGCACCGAGGGGCCCACGACGCAGGGGGCGCGCCCTAGGGGGGGCGCCCCCCACCCTCGTGACCTCCTCTTTGACTCCTTGGAGTAGGGTCCAAGTCTCCTGGATCACGTTCGGTGAGAAAATCACGTTCCCGAAGATTTTATTCCGTTTGGACTCCGTTTGATATTCTGTTTCTCCGAAAAACTGAAATAGGCAAAAAACAACAATTCTGGGTTGGGCCTCCGGTTAATAGGTTAGTCCCAAAAATAATATAGAAGTGGAAAATAAAGCCCAATATAGTCCAAAACAGTAGATAATATAGCATGGAGCAATCAAAAATTATAGATACGTTGGAGACGTATCAATCATCATTATTAGAACATTGTCCCATGTGAGGCTATCAAAATAAAAGTGGCCAAAGAAGCCCCACAAAAGAGAGAGAGAGGCCAAAGAAGCCTACAAAAAAATGAGAGAAAAAGAGAGAAGGGGCAATGTTACTATCCTTTTACCACACTTGGGCACCATGTTCTTCATATAGAGAGTCTCTTGAGTTATCACTTTCATATACTAGTGGGAATTTTCATTATAGAACTTGGCTTGTATATTCCAACGATGGGCTTCCTCAAATGCCCTAGGTCTTCATGAGCAAGCAGGTTGGATGCACACCCACTTAGTTTCAGTCAGAGCTTTCATATACTTATAGCTCTAGTGCATCCGTTGCTTGGCAATCCCTACTCACTCACATTGATATCTATTGATGGCATCTCCATAGCCCGTTGATACGCCTAGTTGATTTGAAACTATCTTCTCCTTTTTTTCTTCTCCAAAACCACCATTCTATTCCATCTATAGTTCTATGTCCATGGCTCACGGTCATGTATTGCGTGAAAGTTGAAAAGGTTTGAGAACGTCAAAAGTATGAAACAATTGCTTGGCTTGTTATCGGGGTTGTGCATGATGTGAGTATTTTGTGTGAAGAAGATGGAGCATAGCCAGACTATATGATTTTGTAGGGATAACTTTCTTTGGCCTTGTTATTTTGAAAAGACATGATTTCTTTATTAGTGGGCTTGAAGTATTATTGTTTTTATGTCAAATGATAGACTATTGCTTTGAATCACTCGTATCTTAATATTCATGCCATGATTAGATTACATGATCAAGATTATGCTAGGTAGCATTCCACATCAAAAATTATCTTTTTTATTATTTACCTACTCGAGGACGAGCAGAAATTAAGCTTGGGGGTGCTGATACGTCTCCGCCGTATCTATAATTTTTGATTGTTCCATGCCAATATTCTACAACTTTCATATACTTTTGGTAACTTTTTATACTATTTTTGGGACTAACATATTGATCCAGTGCCCAGTGCCAGTTCCTGTTTGTTGCATGTTTTTTGTTTCACAGAATATCCATATCAAACAGAGTCCAAATGGGATAAAAACTGACGGAGATTTTTTTGGAATATATATGATTTTTCGGAAGAAAAATCCACGCGAGACGGTGCCCGAGGTGGCCACGAGGTAGTGGGGTGCGCCTGCCCCCTCTGGGCGCGCCCCTGACCCTCGTGGGCCACCCGTAAGGCGGTTGATGCCCTTCTTTCGCCGCAAGAAAGCTAATTTCCGGATAGAGATTGTGTCAAAGTTTCAGCCCAATCGGAGTTACGGATCTCCAGGAATATAAGAAACGGTGAGAGGGAAGAATCTGAGAACGCAGAAACAGAAAGAGACAGAGAGACAGATCCAATCTCAGAGGGGCTCTCGCCCCTCCCATGCCAGGGAGGCCATGGACCAGAGGGGAAACCCTTCTCCCATCTAGGGAGGAGGTCAAGGAAGAAGAAGGAGGAGGGGGGCTCTCTCCCCCACCAACATCTCCATCACCTTCCCCCCTCTATCTACAGCGGTCCACTCTCCCGCAACCCGCTGTACCCTCTACTTGAACATGGTGCTTTATGCTTCATATTATTATCCAATGATGTGTTGCCATCCTATGATGTCTGAGTAGATTCTCGTTGTCCTATCAGTGGTTGATGAATTGCTATGATTGATTTAATTTGCTTGTGGTTATGTTGCTATCCTTTGGTGCCCATCATATGATTGCGCACGTGGATCACACCCTAGGGTTAGTTGTATGTTGATAGGACTATGTATTGGAGGGCAAGAGTATCAGAAGCTTCAACCTAGCATAGAAATTGATGCATACGGGATTGAAGGGGGACCAATATATCTTAATGCTATGGTTGGGTTTTACCTTAATGAACATTAGTAGTTGCGAATGCTTTCTAATAGTTCCAATCATAAGTGCATAGAATTCCAAGTCAGGGATGACATGCTAGCAGTGACCTCTCCCACATAATACTTGCTATCGGTCTAGTAAAGTAGTCAATTGCTTAGGGACAATTTTGCAACTCCTACCACCACTTTTCCACACTCGCTATATTTACTTTATTGTTTCTTAATCTAAACAGCCCCTACCTTTTATTTACTTGCTCTTTATTATCTTGCAAACCTATCCAACAACACCTACAAAGTACTTCTAGCTTCATACTTGTTCTAGGTAAAGCGAACGTCAAGCGTGCGTAGAGTTGTATCGATGGTCGATAGAACTTGAGGGAATATTTGTTCTACCTTTAGCTCCTCGTTGGGTTCAACACTCTTACTTACTGAAAACTGTTGTGATCCCCTATACTTGTGGGTTATCAAGACCTTTTTCTGGCGCCGTTGCCGGGGAGCAATAGCGTGGGGTGAATATTCTCGTGTGTGCTTGTTTGCTTTATCACTAAGTAATTTTTATTTGCTGTTCTTAGTTGTTTTCTATCTTTAGTTATGAGTAGGAAACGCAAAATACCAAAAAAATTAGTTGTACATACTAAACCAATGGTTGAAGAACCACTCAAAATCTATCACACCGCTGAAGCTTATTACTTGGATCATCTTTGATCCCTATGTGCTCGTGCTGAAACCCCAACTAGCTTAGTTGAGGGCAAATCTTTAGATGAGCATGCTTGTTTTGTGCGACACCAAATATCTGAAAAAGGGAAAACTTTACTGGATCAAATTCATCGTTTGCAATGCTATGCTTGGAATTTATGTGAAATATATGATTATACCTGTTGTTCTGAAGACCCTAAGAAACACCTTCCCTACCAATGTTTGTTTAGTGATAATGGAATCGTATCCTCTTATGATAAGGGTGTTTATAGTTACTATGATGTTCAAAAAATTGAAGAATTTGTTGCTTTTAAGGGTGCTTACGAAATTGCTTCTTTGATTGAAAAGTATGATGCTACTCTTTACAAATCTGAAATTTTTGCCATATTTAAATATTGCTATGATAATTATTCTTCTAATGCCTATGTTGAACCATATATTGAGTACTACTCCGCTGTCCAAGAAGAGAGTAATATTTTACAGGAGTCCATGGAAGAAGAAATTGATGAAACTGTGAGCTCATTGGATGAAAAAGATGATGAGGAGAGCGAAGAACAAAAGGAGGAAGAGCGGATTAGCTACCCGTGCCCACCTTATAATGAGAGTAACCCTCCAACTCATACATTGTTTAATTCCCCTTCGTGCTTACCGGAGGATGATTGCTATGATGATGATCCCGTTGATTCTTTTGAAATATCCCTTTTTGGTGATGCTTGCTATGATTGTGGCCAAGATGCCAATATGAATTATGCTTATGGAGATGAACTTGCTATAGTTCCTTATGTTAAACATGAAATTGTTGCTATTGCACCCACACATGATAGTCCTATTATCTTTTTGAATTCTCCCGACTACACAGAAGTTTGCCCTTATTAAGGATTATATTGATGGGTTGCCTTTTGCCATTACACATGATGATTTTGATAGATATAATATGCATGTGCTTGCTGCTCCTACTTGCAATTATTATGAGAGAGGAACTACATCTCCGCCTCTTTATGTTTCCAATACAACAAAATTGCAAGAAACTGTTTATACTATGCATTGGCCTTTACTATGTGTGCATGAATTGTTCTTTTATGACATGCCTATGCATAGGAAGAGAGTTAGACTTTGTCATTGCATGATACATGTTACTTTGTGCTCACCAGTAAATTACAAATCATTGTTAATTAAAATTGGTTTTGATATACCTTGGGATCCGGGTGGATCCATTACTTGAGCACTATATGCCTAGCTTAATGGCTTTAAAGAAAGCGCTGCCAGGGAGACAACCCGGAAGTTTTAGAGAGTCATTTATTTCGGTTGTGTGCTTTTATAAAGTGTAGAAATAAAAATAATGTGCCAAGGTTTGCCTTTAGGATGTTTACATTTGCTTGATGGTTTGTACAGTGCAGGACAGAAACTTTGGCTGTAGTGCGTGATTTTACATTTTTACCTGGAACGTCAAATGGTTCTGATTCTTTTTGCACTGTATTCCTATACAAATTTTTTATTTTTCCTAATTTTGGTAGAATTTTTCAAGTATCAGAAGTATGGTGAATGTTCAGATTACTACAGACTATTCTGTTTTAGACAGATTCTGTTTTTGATGCATAGTTTGCTTGTTTTGATGAAATCATCGATTCATATCAGTGGGTTAAGCCATGAAAAAGTTATACTACAGTAGAAACAATGCAAAAACAAAATATAAATTGTTTTGCAACAGTACTTAGAGTAGTGATTTGCTTTATTATACTAACGGATCTTACCGAGTTTTCTATTAAAGTTTTGTGTGGATGAAGTGTTCGATGATCGAGAAGGTCTCGATGTGAGAAGAAGGAAGAGAGGCAAGAGCTCAAGCTTGGGGATGCCCGAGGCACCCCAAGTAAATATTCAAGGAGACTCTAGCGTCTAAGCTTGGGGATGCCCTGGAAGTCATCCCCTCTTTCTTCAACAAGTATCGGTATGTTTTTGGATTCGTCTCGTTCATGCGATATGTGCAATCTTGAAGCGTCTTTTTCATTTAGTTTTCATTTTTCTTTTATGCACCATGCTGGTATGAGATAATCCTTGGTTTATTTATAGAATGCTCTTTGCACTTCACTTATATCTTTTGAGTATGGCTTTATAGAATGCTTCATGTGCTTCACTTATATCATTTGAAGTTTGGATTGCCTGTTTCTCTTTACTTAAACAACCGCCATTTGTAGAATGCTCTTTTGCTTCACTTAGATTTGTTAGAGCATGGGCATATCATTTGTAGAAAGAATTAAACTCTCTTGCTTCACTTATATCTATTTAGAGAGATGACAGGAACTGATCATTCGCATGGTTAGTCATAAAATCCCACATAAAACTTGTAGATCACTGAATATGATATGTTTGATTCCTTGCAATAGTTTTGCGATATAAAGACGGTGATATTAGAGTCATGCTAGTGGGTGGTTGTGAATTGTAGAAATACTTGTGTTGAGGTTTGTGATTCCCGTAGCATGCACGTATGGTGAACCGTTATGTAACGAAGTTGGAGCATGAGGTATTTATTGATTGTCTTCCTTATGAGTGGCGGTCGGGGACGAGCGATGGTCTTTTCCTAACAATCTATCCCCCTAGGAGCATGCGCGTAGTACTTTGTTTTGATGACTAATAGATTTTTGTAATAAGTATGTGAGTTCTTTATGACTAATGTTGAGCCCATGGATTATACGTACTCTCACCCTTCCACCATTGCTAGCCTCTCTAGTACTGCGCAACTTTCGCCGGTACCATAAACCCACCATATATAACTTCCTCAAAACAGCCACCATACCTACCTATCATGGCATTTCCATAGCCATTCCGAGATATATTGCCATGCAACTTCCATCATCATCATATACATGACTTGAGCATTTATTGTCATATTGCTTTGCATGATTGTAAGATAGCTAGCATGATGTTTTGATGGCTTGTCCCTTTTTTTGATGTCATTGCTATGCTAGATCATTGCACATCCCAGTACACCACCGGAGGCATTCATATAGAGTCATATCTTTGTTCTAGATATTGAGTTGTGATATTGAGTTGTAAGTAAATAAAAGTGTGATGATCATTGCTACGTCTTGAGCTTGCGTTGGTTTTCCCCAAAGAGGAAGGGATGATGCAGCAGAGTAGCGTAAGTATTTCCCTTAGTTTTTGAGAACCAAGGTATCAATCTAGTAGGAGGCCACGCTCAAGTCCCTCGTACCTGCACAAAACGATAGCTACTCGCAACCAACACGATTAGGGGTTGTCAATCCCTTCAGGGTCACTTACGAGAGTGAGATCTGATAGATATAATATTTTTGGTATTTTTGGTATAAAGATGCAAAGTAAAAAGTAAAAGCAAAGTAAAAAGCAAAGCAAGATTAAAGTGATGGATATTGATATGATGAGAATAGACCCGGGGGCCATAGGTTTCACTAGTGGCTTCTCTCAAGAGCATAAGTATTCTACGGTGGGTGAACAAATTACTGTTGAGCAATTGACAGAATTGAGCATAGTTATGAGAATACCTAGGCATGATCATGTATATAGGCATCACGTCCGTGACAAGTAGACCGAAACGATTCTGCATCTACTACTATTACTCCACTCATCGACCGCTATCCAGCATGCATCTAGAGTATTAACTTAAAAACAGAGTAACGCCTTAAGCAAGATTACATGATGTAGAGAGATAAATTCATGCAATATGAAATAAACCCCATCTTGTTATCCTCGATGGCAACGATGCAATACGTGCCTTGCTGCCCCTTCTATCACTGGAAAAGGACACCGCAAGATCGAACCCAAAGCTAAGCACTTCTCCCATGGCAAGAACTACCAATCTAGTTGGCCAAACCAAACGGATAATTCGAAGAGACTTGCAAAGATAACCAATCATACATAAAAGAATTCAGAGAAGATTCAAATATTATTCATAGATAGACTTGATCATAAACCCACAATTCATCGGTCTCAACAAACACACCGCAAAAAGAAGATTACATCGAATAGATCTCCACAAGAGACGGGGAGAACTTTGTATTGAGATTCAAAGAGAGAGAAGAAGTCATCTAGCTACTAACTATGGACCCGAAGGTCTGAGGTAAACTACTCACACTTCATCGGAGGGGCTAGGATGATGTAGAAGCCCTCCGTGATGACGGCCCTCTTCCGGCGGAGCTCCGGAATAGGCCCCAAGATGGGATCTCGTGGATACAGAAAGTTGTGGTGGTGGAATTAGGTTTTGGCTCCTGTTCTGATCGTTTGGGGGTACGTATGTATATATAGGAGGAAGGAGTACGTCGGTGGAGCACCGAGGGGCCCATGAGGCAGGGGGCGCGCCCTAGGGGGGGCGCCCCCACCCCCGTGACCTACTCTTTGACTCCTTGGAGTAGGGTCCAAGTCTCCTGGATCACGTTCGGTGAGAAAATCACGTTCCCGAAGATTTTATTCCATTTGGACTCTGTTTTATATTATGTTTCTCCGAAACACTGAAATAGGCAAAAAACAGCAATTCTGGGCTGGGCCTCCGGTTAATAGGTTAGTCCCAAAAATAATATAAAAGTGGAAAATAAAGCCCAATATAGTCCAAAATAGTAGATAATATAGCATGGAGCAATCAAAAATTATAGATACATTGGAGACGTATCAGGCATCCCCAAGCTTAATTCCTGCTCGTCCTCGAGTAGGTAAATGATAAAAAGAGAATTTTTGATGCGGAGTGCTACTTGGCATAATTTCAATGCAAATATTCTTAATTGTGATATGAATATTCAGATTCGAAAGATTCAAGAAAAAAGTTTATATTGACATAAAAATAATAATACTTCAAGCATACTAACAAAGCAATTATGTCTTCTCAAAATAACATGGCCAAAGAAAGTTATCCCTACAAAATCATATTGTCTGGATATGCTCTATCTTCACCACACAAAGTATTTAAATCATGCGCAACCCCGATGACAAGCCAAGAAATTGTTTCATACTCTAACTTTTTCAAAACTTTTTCAATCTTCACGCAATACATGAGCGTGAGCCATGGATATAGCACTATAGGTGGAATAGAATGGTGGTTGTGGAGAAGACAAAAAGGAGACGATAGTCTCACATCAACTAGGCGTATCAACGGGCTATGGAGATGCCCATCAATAGATATCGATGTGAGTGAGTAGGGACTGCCATGCAACGGATGCATTAGAGCTATAAGTATATGAAAGCTCAAAAAGAAACTAAGTGGGTGTGCATCCAACTTGCTTGCTCATGAAGACCTAGGGAAATTTGAGGAAGCCCATCATTGGAATATACAAGCCAAGTTCTATAATGAAAAATTCCCACTAGTATATGAAAGTGATAACATGAGAGACTCTCTACTATGAAGATCATGGTGCTACTTTGAAGCACAAGTGTGGTAAAATGATAGTAACATTGTCCCTTCTCTCTTTTTTCTCATCATTTTTTTATTTGGGCCTTTTCTTTTTTCTTTTTTTATGGCCTCTTTTTATTTGGGCTTCTTTGGCCTCTTTTTATTTTATTTTATTTTATTTTTCGTCCGGAGCCTCATCCCGACTTATGGGGGAATCATAGTGTCGGTGTCAAAACCGGCGGATCTCGGGTAGGGGGTCCCGAACTGTGTGTCTAGGCCGGATGGTAACAGGAGGCAGGGAACACGATGTTTTACCCAGGTTCGGGCCCTCTCGATGGAGGTAAAACCCTACGTACTGCTTGATTAATATTGATGATATGGGTAGTACAAGAGTAGATCTACCACGAGATCAAGGAGGCTAAACCCTAGAAGCTAGCCTATGGTATGATTGTTGTATATGGAGTTGATTGCCTATGGACTATAACCCTCCGGTTTATATAGACACCGGATAGGGTTAGGGTTACATGGAGTCAGTTACAATGGTAGGAGATCTTGAATATCCGCATCGCCAAGCTTGCCTTCCACGCCAAGGAAAGTCCCATCCGGACACGGGAAGAAGTCTTCAATCTTGTATCTTCATAGTCCAGG